>NC_050519.1:2925838-2951614 GCF_002922805.2 Oryzias melastigma
ACTGAGGTTTTTATTATTTAAAGTTTAGCTTTTATTTTAGCAACAGCTAACGCTTTTGATCAATTTAGTTTACTGAGGAATCTTAGGCTATTTTGGAGTTTCACTTATATTTTCACAACATGCTAAAGTTTTTGTCTAATTTGTTACCTGATGAGGTTTTAAGGCTAATTTAGAGTTTAGCTTCTATTTTAGCAACAGGCCAACGTTTTTTAACAAATTTAGTTTACTAAATTTAAAATATTTTGGCATTTAGCTAGTATTAAAGCAATCTGTTAGCCTTTTTTTGGCAAATTTGGCATCTACTGAGGCTTTTTTGGGCTAAATTGGAGTTTAGCTCATATTTATTAACATGCTAACGTGTTTTGCTAATTTATTATCTACTGGGGTTTTTAGGCTAATTTAGAGTTTAGCTTCAATTTTAGCAACGTGCTAACATTTTTGACAAATTTAGCTTGCTGAGGAATTTTAGGCTATTTTGGAGTTTAGCTAGTATTTAAGCAACATGCTAGCTTTTTAGGCTAATTTGGCCTCTACCAAGTTTTTTGGGGCTAATTTGGAGTTTAGTTATAATTTTAGCAACATGCTAACATTTTTGGATAGTTTGATATTTACCAAGGTTTTTAATGGCTAATTTAGAGTTTAGCTTCTATTTTAGCAACAGGCTAACGTTTTTAACTAACTTAGTTTACTGAGGAATTTTAGGCTATTTTGGAGTTTAGCTAGTATTTAAGCAACGTGCTAGCTTTTTAGGCTAATTTGGTATCTACTGGGGTTTTTTGGGCAAATTTGGAGTTTAGCTCATATTTAAGCAACACACTAATTTTTTTTGCAAAATTGGAATCTATTGGGGATTTTAAAGCAATTTTACTAAACATTTTTTAGAGATTTAGGTCAACTTGAGCTGTCCTTCATAGTCCTGTAATGAAATTACAGTCTTAGCAAATGTAACATTTTGGAAATAGTTTTGCATTTTCAGCAAATCTCTTCAGCAGCTTCACTGACTACTTTTAGCAAAAAGTAACATTATTGCAGTCAATGCAACTTTTCTAGTTTAAAAAGTTTTCAGCTAGTTCAACACAGCAAGATTGTTAACAGGAACTGGCAGAAGAGAACACATCACTCCTGTATTGGCTTCACTTCATTGGCTCCCAGATGAATTCAGAATCAAGTTCAAAATCATCCTACTTACCCGTAAGGCTCTCAATGGTGTGGCCCCATCCTATATTAGAGATCTCATAGTTCCTTACCAAGCAATCAGAACACTTCACTTACAAAATGCTGGACTGCTTGTAGTTCCTAGAATTTCCAAAAGTCCAGATGAAGGTAGAACCTTCAGCCACCAAGCCCCTGTTCTATGGAATAAGCTCCCAGCTCATGTTAGAGAGGCCAGCACAGTTTCTACCTTCAAAGTCAGGCTTTAGTTTTATTTAGTCTGTTTAGTTTAGCAATTATCTAATGTTTATATTTTATGACCGACCTTCTGCTTCTGTACAATCACCGATATAAAACCCAATGAGGCCATTTTTTTTGTGATACTGGGCTATCTAAATAAAATAAAATTGAATTTTCGTCCTCACTACTTGTATCTTTTACAAAACCCAGTTGCCCCTCCTCTCCATCACAACTATTTGAATCTAAACAGAGCTGAAAGAGAAACGGGGCCTCGTGATTGAGTCGCATGCTTCAGCCCCACCGTTTTGTCACATTTAAATTGCCCTGGATTTCATACGTCTGTTCTAATCTTACTTGCCTTTCTACCCTTGAGTCATGCAGATACGATGTTGGTGAGGTGAAAATGAGACTTTCAAGATGGTTTTGCATAATCTATTCACCGCGACTGTGGACTGCACCCTTAAAAAACACAAATACACAAGACGAGGGCTTGCATCAGCCTTTTTGAGGCCAAAAGTTTAACATCTAACCAACAACAGTTGTTTTTTAACAGAGTGTCGTCAAACAGCAGAGACGCCGTGCAGAAAGAGGACGGCGCTTTTTCTGCTGCTTCTCATGCACACACCCCCACAAAAGCTGTGGGAGTAATACATTATGTGTAACTGGATTACAATAATCTGATTACGGAATTTTTTTGGCAAAACACATGAAAAGCAAGATTGTCAAATTACCAACTTTGGAAAATAGAATTAGTGCTTCCTGGGGTTTTATTTACTTGGAGGAGGCTTATGACAGCGTTCCTCGAGGGCCTGGGTTCAGATATGTGCTCGGGATGCCTCCAGGATGCTTCCCGGTGGGAGCGTTTCAGTCGTCTCCCACTGAGAGGAGGCCTCGGAGAACGCCGGGGTCTCATGGGAAAACCTCGGTGTCCTCACGAGCTGGGGGGGCCTGGCTGTGCAGGTAGAGGGAGAATCAGGAAAAACGATCTCAACCCTTTAACACTGTTTATGTTCTTTGATTTACTGTAACTTTTCCATTTTTAACGTCATCAATGACATTCCAGCAGATTCTGAAGAGAAAAGCGGCTTCGTGGGAGCGGCTAGTGCTCTGTTTTTTTTGTGTGTGGCTAGCATTTGTTTTTTTTTTTTTTTGCTAGTGGTAGTCACATAAAAACAGAGCGTTAGCCACTCCCATGAGTGCTATCCATACACACAAAAAAAAACAAAACAAATGCTAGCATTGCTAAAAGCTAGCGCAACACAAAACTAGCGTCTCTCAAAGCTAGCAAAAGTTACAGCATGTTGCAGATTTTGTGTTTTAGCATCACCGTTGATGGCTCAGGTGTTAAAGGGTTAACTAGTAAAATGCTTTTTTATGTTCATTTTATGTAAAAAAAAAAAAAGTAAATATTTGAATTTCGCTTGAACAAAGATTTCCTCCTCTGTTCATCTTGTGGGTTTAGATTAATATTGATACACAAAAAAATGTCGATTTTCTATCATTGTCACTGTTCCCCATCAGCTCCAGTCTCAGTTACTTCACCTCTTCTACTCTATTTCCTTTAGTTCTCTGTGCTTCTGTTTGGTGCAGTGTGATTCAGTTGTTGTTCCTCTTTGGATTTCAGGATTCCTGGTGGATCCTCTGTGCTCCTGTTCTTGGCCGTGGACCTTGCCTCTGGCTCGTCTCGGCTCTGGACCCCCCCCCATCCCCCCAATCACTTGATGCATACTTTACACTCGTTTTTATGATCCAATAAGATGAATCCTAATAGTTTTTGTCTTCTGCTGACTGTTCAGAGACGCCAGCCTGCAGTCGCTTCAACCACAACGCTGGATCATCGGTGAAGAAGCGTTTCTTTCCTTTTCACAAACATGACATTTTCTCCAAAATGCTTCTGAAACCTGAACTCAATAGAGCAGTAAGTTAAACAGCAGAAACATGGAAGTGTAGGTGGAAAAATAAGACAAACACCATAACTTTGAGAAGTTTGTGACATAAAACCAACAGGGCTAAGGATGGAGTTTTTTATATCTTTTTTTCCCCTCTAGTCCATGATTTATCCATTTATTGTACCATATTTAGTATAAGTCGCACAAGCAAACGTCTAATCAAGAAGAAGAAAACCATATATAAGTCGCACTTGAGAAAAGTCTGACATTTAAGATTAAAGTCAGCTAAAAATAAATAAATAAATACAATAATACTAATCTTTTGATCTGTATATGACAAAATATCAAAGTTTAAGAGGAAAACAATCATTTTCTCTTCCGTGTTTGTTTTGAACGACACTTCAGTTTGCACCTGAGTTCTGGTATAACAGTAAAAACTAGAAAAACGGCCTTTCCTGCGTAGATATGATTGATTGTGCGATTGCTTTAATTGCCTAGTTGTGTGACTTTTAGCAGAAGACGCTGAAGTTAAGAGTAAGTTAAGGAATACATTGCAGAAGTCAGCAATTTTGTCAATAAATGGCAGAAATGTTTTAGATTGCAGAAAAACTAATTGTTGCAGAAAAATCATTATTTGCAGAAGAAATTGCAGAAATATTGGCTGTAAATGGAAGAAAGAAGCAAAAAGTATGCAGAAGTTTTGATTGCAGAAAGTTTGGAGCTGCATTTGAATGGCAAAAATTGCTGTAATTTTGTTTAATTGCAGAAAAATGAAAAGTTGCAGAAGAGATTGGAGAAGACAGCAATAATGTCCTTAACTTGCAGATAAAAATCAAAAATCCCATTAAGTATGCAGAAGATATGGACTGTCAAAAAAGTACGGAAGAAAGAAAAAAGGAAAAAAAATGATAAAAGAGAAGAATAGTTTGATTGCATAACGCAAGAACTGCTCATACGGATAAATACATTACAAATAGTATTTAAATATAAAATAAACGCATCATATTGGAGACCTTTTTGCTGTAAATTTACATTTTGACCTGGAAACAAATTGTAAAAATGAAAAAAAAAACGTAAAAGTTCAGTTTGTGAAAAACGTACTTATTGTGAAAGTATGAAGTGGTAGTGAAGGTTTTTAAATCACTCGATTATGATCATATCAGACATTCCTGCAGGTTAACGATGTAAAACAACAACCAAAAGCTTCACGTCAAACTCTTCAGGCTTCACTTTAATTCAAACTAATGACGTGGATTTTTATTCTTTATTATTCTTATGTAGACACACAACATCTTTGTTTCATTTTATTTTTAACAGATACCCAAGAAGAAAGTCGTGCTTTACACCAGAACTGCTTTAACGTCAGTTCAGATTTTCAGGCTTTTCTTTTGAGAATAAAGTTTATCTTCTGTAAAATATCTGCTTTAAACTTTATGTGTATTATTATCTGTAGATTAAAATGTGATCTAGATTTTAACCAACAGCTGTCAAAGTGGAAGCTAAAATTCAGACTCTAACTTCATCCTCGTCTGAAAATACAAAAAAGTGTGATATTTTTCTATACAAACTTAATCCTCTCTACTTTTGACAGCAGGAAACACAAGTTCCTTTCAAAATAAAACACACTCAAAGAAGATCCTCCTTCTGCAGCAGATTTTGAATAAAAAAATTCAAGAAAATCAAGTCAAATGTGACATTTTCTTCAACGGTTAGATGCTAGGGTCCAGAATATATTAGAATGTGCTAAACTCAACTAACTCATTTAATATTTGTTAAAATTGTTAACGACAAAGAGCCACAATGGGGGTAAAAGGGGCGCATGTGGATCTGGAGCCGACCTCTGATCTATGGCAACAATGAATCCGTATTTGGAGTAAAAACTCCTGGTTTTTGTCCGTCAAAACAGCTGTCTTTTATTTTGAAGTCGCAGGCTTCTATTCTGTTTCCTCTTCTGTCAAAATAAACTTCACAAAAATGTTCGTTCTTGTTAAAGTTTGGAGGTTTCAATTTAGCTGTCGGAGAAACCGCGTTTTTTTCACGACCGAGTGACTTAAGATTAAGTCGGATGTGGTGGAAACTCCTTCAGTTTTTCAAAATAAAACTCAAATTATGAATAAAACAGACAAATGTAGGTCGTGTTTTTTTTTCCTCTAACCAGTTTTTACACAATTCAGCTCAACGGTTCAATGTGAAACTTCGTCAGTGAGAGACTTCAGCCCAGTTTTTAATTTTTTAATTTTTATTTTTTTTATAGTTGTGTTAAAAGTGATTGTATTTGCTTCCATATTTAGTTCTTGAAGAGGAAAGTTTCTCAATCATCTGCAGGACATATTGGACCAAAAAAAGAGAAAAGTTTTTGACTTCTGAGGCACAAAACTCAAGGTCGGGTTGTCTGAATATCAGGACTTGATGCCTATTAATGCAAATATGCAGCAAACGGCCCCAAAATGACTTTAATTTAACGTGTATGAAAGCAAAAAGTGATTTTTTTCTTTCATAGCTGGAAATAAAAGCAGGCATCAAGGGGTTGAAACAAACACAAATAACCATTTTAGTTGAGTGAAACAAAAGGTAAAGACTTTTGGACTTTCTGTGATGTCACAGTGATCCCGTCGCATTGATTGGTTGGTTGATTTCTGGATAAATAAAATAAAAAAGTGAGAAATCAAAATGTGGGACAGTGTAGCAAATCTGATCATTTTATTGCATCCAAATAGAAAAAGAAGAGCTCAGTAATATGAAACAAACATATTTTTACTCATTTTTAACTGTTCAAATTGATCCAAATTCTTTGTTTGTATTGTTGCAAAATAGGAAAAACATTTTCAAAGAATACTCTTTCCAGCACGACAGATTTCTTTGGAGTTATAAGAATGAAGCATCTTCACAAATACTGTGAAGCCGTCTGCAGAGTCTGGGACCTCGCAGTCGTCGAACTGACCACGAACGTCTCCCTCCGTCGTGTCAGAGCGAGGAAAGCTCTTACACGAAACGGGGTGATGCAACAAGGAAGCAGTCGTTGGCGGTCCTGTCAAAGCTCAGACATCACTGTGACTGACGGGTCCGAATGTAAACAGAGCTGAGCGGTAACCAGAATCAGGGAACCTCATCCCCGTGATGAAGAAAGTCATTGAAATGTTGTCAATCAGATGAGAAAAATTGTGCTTTAAAATGTTCTAGTGGGATTTTCTGGTGATGTCAGACATATATGAAGAATATTAAGCTGAAATTTAATTTTATGTGTATTTTTTTATTCAAATTATTGTGAGTCAGGAGCAGACAAATCCTTTTAATTTGAAAAAGAGTTTATTTTTTATGTCAAAAATAGACAAGCTCCCTGTTTGGAGGTTTCAGCAACAAAGACGGGAAGTGGGGCGGGGTTGCTCCAAACCAATAGCCCCACCCACAACTCAGAGGTGAATTTCTGCAGAAGCTTGGTCCAGTAAAACAACACAACTTTTCAAAAACGTCGATTAAAACGTAGTAATCATAATTAAAAGACCACTTAGAACGCTTTGGAGATGATTGGAGGGGGTCTTCAAGGCTTCGTTGGAGAAAAAAATCTGTGATTTTATTGTTAATAAAAACTATTTGATTTGTTTTATTTATTTATTTAAACAAACATAAAAGTAAACTGAAGCAGTTTGTAAGTTTATATCCTGTTCTGAGGCGGTACTTTTGATTGTCAATCAACAGGTGGCAACAGTGGCTCCGCCCCAACCATCCCGTTCCTTTAAACTATGGACCTACAACCGATGGGAGCGGTCTGGTTTGGTCTGGTCCGGTATTTTGAGCGTATCCATTGTAAAATGGACCCGTTAAGCGGGACCGACTGGTACCATTTCTGGTCCCCCGTTGTTCGTAGGTCCATAGAAAAATGGAATGGACCCATGAGGGCGGAGCTTCTGTTGTCACATGATGTAACCCATTGGTTGGTGGAACAGGAAGTGTCCGACCAGCGCTTTTCCCGACTCAAGATCCAAACCAAAAGTTTTGTTGTCTTTTCAAGAGAATCTGGCTACAGAGAAAAAAAATGGCACCCCTGCCGGGGTCGGCCACAAAAAAATCATAATTTTAGCCCGGAACCCCGCGTTTTTAGCTTCCTTTTCTCGTTTCTTCTCTCTTTTTTTGACCGTTGAAATGACTTTTTTTCTCTGTCACAGAGAAAAAAAGTCATTCCACCGGCTTCTTCTCCCGATATAAATGAGCGACTTTGAACACTTGTTAATTTTGACCATAAAATTGCGTCCCACTCGAGATCCAAACTGAAAATTTTGTCCTTTTTTTGTCTAGATTTTTCTTCGCCCCCTTTTTGAACCTGGAGAGATCTTTCCAGAGCCGAGGAGGGGAGTGGCCTGGTCCACACCGCTCAGAGGAAACCAGGCTTTAGGGGCCCCATCGGTTACAGGTCCCTAGAAAAGTGGAACGGAACGGTCGGGGCAGAAATTGATGACAACATTAGAAAGCACCAGTTTAGCTAGCGATCATGTTTTCCTCTTTCCGGAAGTATACATGTTAGTCGCCCAGAATCTTGTTTCAAACACTGAATTCTTGTTCTACACGAAACACAAAAAGTAAAGCAAGAAAAAGACGAGCTCCATTGCTGTTGCTTTTCTAGTCGTCGCACTACAACGACACGCTAGCGGTCGACACCTTGCACACGCCGTGAAAACAGACCGCTCAGTGGGAGCGAGCCTGAACAGACTCGCCTGAATGAACTGGTCTGTTCTGGACTACTCCTTATTGCTCAGTGGAAACAAGGCTTAAGAGGTACAGTTAGGTACTGTTTAATGTGTCAAAGTCAAGGCCCGGGGGCCGGATCCGGCCCTCCAGATCATTTTATTTTATTGTTATAAATGTCTGGATTTTATCTTGCACTTATTTCTAACTTGCATAATTTTGACAAAATATATTTTTTTGGAGAGTAAAATATTAAAGTTATTTAAGGTTTAAGTTAATTTACTCTGGAATAATATTCCTGCATTTTATTATTAATAACTATATTAAAACGTTACAGTTTTAAAGTTAGAAAAATTGGCATTCTGCTAGCTTTTTGGGATTTAGTAAGATTTTTTTAGACCATTTTGGAGTTTAGCTAATATTACAGCTACATGCTAGCTGTTTTAGCTAATTTAGGCAGTTTTTTTAGGCTGTTTTGGAGCTCAGCTAATATTTAAGTTACATGCTAGTTGTATTTCGGCTAATTCAGGCTTTTGTTTCAAGTTATTTTGAAGTTTAGCTATTTATTTCAGCCAGTTTTTTTGTTTTTTGTCATTTTGGCTAATTTGACATTTAGCTAATTTTAACTGTCTATCAGCTTCAGCGTTTTCAGCTATGAGCTCTAGCATCTTCAGCGGCCAAATTCAGCTTACATCATTTACACTAGTATTATCACAAGTAATGCTATATATCTAGTTCATAGTTATGTTTAAACTTTACAGTTTTAAATTTTTAAAGATGTAGTTTTAGAATGTTTAATAAATGTTTATCCTGTTCGACTCGCGACCTAAAGTGTGTTTTGGGTTTTGTCCCCTTGTGTGATTGAGTTTGACACTCCTCCTTTAATGGGTCCATTTTACAATGGAAATGTTCAAAATACTGAATCATATCATACCTGACCGCTCAGTGGAAACAAAGCTTTATGTATGATTTATTCTTCTTTATCGGGCTTTTTTTATGCTCTTGAAAATACGTTAATTTTTTTTCACATATTGGTAAGAATTGGTGTTTAGACGGAGGGGAGGATCCTTACTGCTCGGCTCTGCTTCAACCTCACGCACACATTTACACACCGATACACAAACGCACACACAAGTGAGCAGATCACTGTAACTCTGAATCATCCTGATACTGACCTCTGCAAAACCTGCAAAGAGTTCACCTGGGGGCAAAACGGCGTCACAGACACGAGTCAGCACATCCCGAGAGTCAGAGCAAACGATGCGTTCAGGAACCCACAATGAAAAGTGTCACTCTGACAAAAATAAGCAACACGATCTCACTTTGAAAAATTGTGAAAAACGTTATTTTTATTTCATAAATTTCTCAGTATGGCACATAAACAGAGATTTCATGTTCTGAAAATAGTTTTGGCACAGAACCTTGAAGCAGAACGAGTCCTCCTTCCTCCAAACGCACACACACACACACACACACACACCCGTCACATGTTCCTCCAGAATGTTAATTTGCACACACCTGTGGTTATAACAAGGTTAAAACACAGTCTTAAGAAACAACAGAGAGATAAGGAATCTACTTTCCATCAAACTCATTTTGACAGGTGACCTTTGACCCTTCATATATAAAACTGATATGAAGTTGTTTCGTCATCTTAAGGGGCGGGGCACCTGTCAAAACGAGTTTGATGGAAAGTATATTCCTTATCTCTCTAACAACCACAAAAAAAACGAAAACAAAAAAAAAAACAACCACAGTCAATATTGCAGAAGAAAAGCGAACAAAGAAGCAGATGGAGGCCATGTTTAATTGAACAGAGGGAAGGAAATATCAGAGGCCTTGGTTTGTTGTGAGTTTGTTTTTCGTTTTCCTGAGAGACGGTCGCAGTTGCGATGGTGTTTGGATGGATGAGACGTAAAAGTTGACATGGGGGGGGGTGAAAATGGCAGAAGGAGGAACAGGAAGCATGAGGTAGATAGAGAAGAGCGGAGGAGGAGGGGGGGTAATGAAAGACGTCGGCCTGTGAGCGAGTGAGCATAAGAATATGCCTGTGAGTGACTCAGACCCGGTGGGGGGGGGCATGGCTGAGGCTTTGGCTGCATTTTGGAGGGAGAGGGTGAGAAAAAGGCAGAGGAACGGGGGTAGTCAGCCGTGCTCCTCCTCTGGGTCGGGGACAGGGAGAAGTCATTTCCCCTCTGGCGCTGGGTGACATATAAGGCGACCGCCCTGCCTCCTTCATGTCTTTATACCGGCCACACACAAACATGGATACTGCGCTCACTTTATTCAAACTCATGCAAATGTTGCACAGACGCTCGCAGAGCACCCAGAGTTCAGGCCTCTTTGTGTGCATGACATGCAAATCTCTGGCGATATGGACTGACAGGGAACCTCTCAGTCATATCTCATTCCTTCTGTCACTCCATATCCCCGTTTGCTTCCCGCCTGCTCCGTCCTCCCCTGTCACTCCGTTTCCTCTGAGCTCGCAGGGTGGGGAGGCCCGAGGCGACAGAAGCTGTTGCGTGGTAAGCAGGCCCACGAAAACGCAGCAGCTCGGGCGCCATGGAGACGGCTGCCGGGCCTGCCAAGTGTCGCTCGTGGCCGTCCGACAGCAACTCGGGTAGAAATCTCGTATTTTCCGGAGTACTCCAGCCAGCAAAGCCAAGTGGGGCCCATCTGGTTTGACAGAGGGAAGAAAATGTGGGCCCCAAAGGGGTGGGGATCCAGTCAGTTAGCTTGCTACACTAGCTAGCTGCCCGCTGGACAGCATTGCATGCTAGAACGCTAGCCAGCTCCTCTACAGCGAGTTAAGGAGCTTTGTTTATCAAGCTAGCAAGCTCCTGTAGCATGCTCCTCTGTAGCATGCTAGCCAGCTCCACTATAGCATGCTAGCGAGCTCCTCTACAGTGAGCTAGGGAGGTTTGTTTATCGATCTAGCGAGCTCTGCTTTATCGAGCTAGCAACCTCTGTTGTAGCGAGCTAGGCAGGAGCATGTTAGCAAGCTCCTCTACAGCAAGTTAAGGAGCTTTGCTATATTGAGCTAGCAAGCTCCTCTGTATTGAGCTAGTACGCTCCACTGTTGCATGATAGCAAGATCCACTTTAGCATGCTGCCAAGCTCCAACTGAGCATGCTATCAAGCTCCTCTGTATTGAGCTAGTGAGCTCCTCTATAGCAAGCTAGCAAGCTCTGCTTTACGGAGCTAGCGAGCTCCTCCGTAGGATGCTATGGAGCTCAACTTTAGCATGCTAGAGAGGTCAGCTTTACTGAGCTAACAAGCTCCTTGGTATTGAGCTAGAGAGCTCCTCTGTAGCATGCTAGTGAGCTCTGCTCTATCAAGCTAGCGAGCTCCTCGGTATTGAGGTAGCGAGCTACGCAGTAGCTTGCAAGGGAGCTCCACTTTAGCATGCGAGCAAGTTCTGTTTTATCGATCTACTGAACTCCTCTATAGCAAGCTAGCATGCTTTGCTGTATTGAGCTAGCGAGCTCCACTGTCCACCAGACAGCTGGCTAGCGTAGCGAGCCTATCCAATGCCTGCCCACTTAAGCCAATGTGGGGAAACACGGTAGTACCACCACAGAAACGGGCTTTTCTGCAACTTTTAAACCATATGCGGCCCGCTTGGCTTTAGTGGCTGAGAAGAGTCACGAGAGCAAAAAAAATTCAAATCAAGAAGAAGAAAACCATATTTGATGCATTTTTGGGAGGAAAGTCTGAAGATTTGGAACAAATCCGCCAAGACCTGTTAAAAAACTAATAAATAAAATAAAACTAATAAATAAATAAAAACAACAATACTGATCTTTTGATGAATATAAGACAAATATCAAAGTTTAAGAGGAAAACAATCCGATTCTCTTCCGTGTTTGTTTTGGACGACTCTTCTTCTGCCACTGTTAGTAGCAAATACTTCAGATGCAGCGCCCTCTAGTGGTTGTTAGAGGAAACAGACGCTAAAAGACAACTGATGTTTACTGAGAAAATAAACACAAAAATACATATAAGTTGCACTCTTGGCTAAACTATGAGAAAAACTGCTTATACTCCGGAAAATACGGACCATCGCGGACCGAGAACATGCGCAGAACGAGGCTCCTGGAGGATAAATCAGCACCAATGAGGAGAGATGAACTCACCGCCGTTTGGAGGTGGAGACAAAAGGGGTGAAGAAAAATCAATGTGTCCAGGAAGAGTTTATTTCATATTGATGACTGTTTACTACGGGAAAATAAAAAGTCATGGCGAGGAGGCTCTGCTTCAGAGCTCAGCTGGAGCGGCTTATCTGGGTCAGAGCTGCTCCAGTTTCACCTTTCGGAGACTAAACCGCTTCCGAGCCGCAAACTCGACGGCAAGCGGAGGTTTGACCTCGTGTCATCTGAGGTCACCAAAGAGACAGATAAGGGTCGGAAGGCGTCAGCTTGTAAACACTACGCCTGTCACTATCTCTTCCTCTTCTTCCACGAGGTTCTTCAAAAAGACCCGAATTTACACTTCAAAGCGCGGAGAGGTATCGCCTTTTTTTCCCGGCATCTGAGAACATCAAACATAGCGGAGCATGATCACTATCCTGAGCCGTAAACAGCACGGATGGATAGTGGGAGTGTGGAAGCTGAAGTCCTCGGAGAGCTGCACAGCTGCTGGGTCAGCAGTCCTTTTAATAGTTGAGGCTGCTTCAGAACAAGTCCCCGAGTCCACACACATCACGGCGCTGGAGAGGAAGCCTGCCGCAGCTCCCAGGCACGAGTTTGCTGCAGAAGTGTGTTTCCAAATCCCAACACGAGCTGCAACATCCCAGATTGTTTCTGTGAAGTAAATCTGTATTTGAAAGAGCAATATGGTTGCTGTTGGCTGAGAAGCTCGCGCGGCCCCAGACGTCAGCTTTTCAGGAGGAAAAAAGAAGAAAAGCCTCTTTTGAACTTGTCACACAAACATTTTTATTGTTTTTTTTCTACCCCTAAAAGGGTCCCAGCAGCTCAAAGGGCTGCAGAGCAAAAGTTAGAGGAACAATAATATGAGAGAGCATCGCACCCCCATCACTATGACCTTTTTTATTTAAAAAAACGTGTTTTAATTATGAAGTTTTTAACCAAAATCCCTCAACCCAAATGTCTCAAAAAACTTTTTTATGTTTATCTGAAATCTCCTCTCCATGCTAATGCTAACGCTAGGTCGACCTAAACAGACATTGCTGAGTAGTAATTCACTTTTCTTTTTTTTCTCTATCATTTTTTTTCCGTGTGTTTTTTGGACGTGCATAGCTCTTCAGCCCTTTCCACCGTATCAGCTACTAAAATAGTCAGCTCTTTTTATGCTAGCTTTTTCAACTGTTTTTGCAGTTACTACGATTTTCTAGGCTGTTTAGGAGCTAATATTTTAGCCACATGCTAGCTGTTTTCGCTAAAGTAGGCTTTTTTCAGTTTTTTAGGCTAATTTGGAGCTTAACTAATATTTTAGCGTCATGCTAGCTGTTTTCAAAAAATTACACATTTTACCTGTTTTTTTAGGCTAATTTGGCCTTTATCTAATATTTCAGCAACATGGTGGTTTTTTAGGCTAATTTAGGAGGTTTGTTTCAGTTTTTAGGCTAACTTGAAGCTTAACTAAGATTTTAGCTACATGCTAGCTGTTTTGGCAAATTTGGGATTTTTCAGGGTTTTTATTTTGGCTAATTTGAAGCTCAACAAATATTTTAGCTTTATGCTAGCTGTTTTTGCTAAACTACACTTTTTTGCCTGTTTTTCTTTTGGCTAATTTGGCATTTAGCTAATATTTCAGCTACATGCTAGCTGTTTAGGCTAATTTAGGAGGTTTTTTTCAGTATTTTAGGCTAACTTGAACCTTAACTACGATTTTAGCTACATGCTAGCTGTTTTGGCAAATTACACATTTTACCTTTTTTTGGTCTTATTTTAGCTAATCTTTCAGCTGCATTCTAGCTGTTTAGGTTAATTCTGGCTTTTTTCCATTCTAAGGCTATTTTGGAGTTAAGCTAATATTTCAGCTACATGCTAGCTTTTTTGGCTAATTTTGATTTTTTTTTTCAGTTTTTTTAGGCTAATTTGGTATTTCGCTAATATTTTAGCTAGCTATTAGCTTCAATGTTTTTAGCTATTAGCTTCAGCCAAATGAACAGCTTTATAAACTCACAGGGATCATTTTTCTAAACACTTTTACAGAAATATTTTTTAAAGTAACCATTTGTGGTCTAAAGCACAATTTTTTGCTTATTCTTCTTGAAAAAAGTGTAACGCTAAAGCACGAGCTCCACCTAGTGGCCAAATTAAAACACCCTCCCGAAGAGGCAGGACAATGTTAAAGTCCCATATGACAATGTTTTTATTTTAAAAAACCTTCCCAGAAGTGTTTTAATTGTGATTATGAAGTTTTTAATCAAAATCCCACAACCTAAATGTCTTAAAAAGCAATTTTTCATGTTGATCTGAAGCCTCTGTTTCCAAAATCTCCTCTAAGGGGGCGTGGCTTCTGTCTGAATATGATAGATCTGTGTCTCGCTGTTGTGATGTGAAGAAGGATCATTAATTCAAACAGAGTCTGTCTGTGACAGTTTGATTGCCTGTTATTTAAATTCTCAGAAATGCAAAAACAAAATGATCTGTTCTCTTTCATAAGAAAAACGCCACACATAGATGCTAAAAACACGATTTTCATCGGAGGGAACCTCAAGCTGTATTTTACAATTTCACGAGTCTCTTACAGCTCCACTGGATTTTTAGGCTTTGAGCTCGAATGAGTGACAAAAGTGTGCATCCTGTGACCAGATACGGTATCCACAGCAACAAGGAAATAAGGCGTGTGCTAATGTCCCAGCCATTCTCGAATTAAGGACACCTTCACAGGATATAAAGCACGCGCAGAGCGCCGTGGCAGCTGGCGAGAGGGTTGCATTAACCTCCACTGCACTCAGCTGCAAATTGTTGAAAAAGGCTCCTCCTCAATCAATAAATCCCTCAGTCATTCAGTGTCAGCGAGTCGTGTGTGTGAAGGCGTGTGGCTCTAACTTGTACTTGAGTGTGTGGTCAGGTTTGATAAGTGGCTCCAGGGCAGGGTTTTCAATTTCACAGCGATGACACAGAAAAATGTCTGCACACATCTGACAAAACTTCTTCATTTTCTCATAATGTGACTGAACAGAATGACCGGGGCACCAAAAAATCAAAAAAAGAGAGCATTGTCATCAAGTCAGTGGAAGTCAGCTGCTGCTGGGGGGGGCAGATGGTGACACAGTGGCACACAAACCAGCGCTGCACTTAACAGAATCACAGAAGCTGTCATGTACGAAGACAAGCTGCAGCGTTTGGCCGGACGGCGGCGAGAGGAATAATGGCAATAACCGCGCTTATAAATTAAAACCCACTTTGATGCTTTTGGCCTCTGCAATACGGAGAGAATTAGCCCCGCTGCCGTTGCACATGCATCATTGACACCATATGTATCAATAATGCATTAAGCCCAGCTATCGCTTCACTGCTATTTTTAAATGGGGGGGGAATTATGCAGTGTGGAGCTTGCAAAGAGCTTGTAATGCAGGGGTTTACAAGTGTGTAGTACAGCCCTCGGGGGGGCTGGCACAAACACAACCGCGCTGGTCATACGCTGCACAAAACACAACCTTCCCGTCTCTGGAACCGCACAACCGTAGGAGAGGCGGCGCCGGATGGTTCGGTGAGCGTCGTTATGACTAAAAGTCGCATCACCGTCAAGGCGATTAACCTTAAATACAGCTACTGAAAAAGCGCATTAAGAATCACTTAAGCTGCACCAACAGGTGCTGCTCTAAGCTGGAAGCAGCGCTGAACGCCCTCGCCTCTGCCCGCCGTCACCCGCCATCACCATCCTGAGCAGCTTCTATGAAGACGGAAAGAATTCTGAAGTTTGGAGTTAAAGTGAGCAAAAAAAATATGAATATATGTTTTTGTTTCTCTAAACCAGAATAGATTTTCTATTTTTTTAAACAGGTGTTGTTTCGACCCGTGCCCACAACGTTACCATGACAACAGTGACAACGAGCCTCGTTTCCAACAGGTTCTTTGCCAATATAATTAAGCACATGTAAGGCAAAAAAAACTTTTGGAAAATCAGTTTAAAATCATGTTTTTGGTGCATTTAATATGTTATTGTGGTATTTTTTTTACAATGGAGGACAAATTTTAAGAAAATTAAGCCTAATTTATATATCAAATTTTTGATAAACATTAGCAAACCCAGCTAGTCCCCCATGACAATTTGTTTTATTTTTTATTTTTTAATTCCCATTATTGCTTTACTTGTAAAGTAACCAAAATCCCACAACCTAAATGTCTTAAAAAGCTGTTTTTCATGTTGATCTGAAGTTTCCAAAATCTCCTCTGAGGGGGCGTGGCTTTTGGAGCTTTAGTGCATGAGCAGCAGAGCTGTTGTGAAGTAAAGAAGATCATTCGTTCAAACAGAGTTTGATTGACAGATTTACAAGGAGAAATACTCAGAAATGCAAAAACAAAATGATTTCTTATTACATTTGTTCTCTTTTATAAGAAAAATACCTCACATACATGTTAAAAACTCAAAAAACAGGATTTTCATCGTAGGGATGAATTGACTCATGATTATAAATATTCATGAAAATACCCTTTTTTTCTTTCTTAAATTTAAATATGTATTTTAAACTTTTCCTGGTTTCGATATTGATGTTTTGATGGGGGAGTCATAATTAAAAGACTACTGGGAACAATTAAAATATATATATATATGGTTGGAGTGGGACTTTAAATATTAACTACTCGGTAAAAACAATCAAGTGCACAAACAGTTTTGATGCCTCAGCTGAAATAACGGAGATAAATTTGGTGTTATAGCAGAAACATGATCAAATTTGGACGCAAAAACCAATTTACCCCACTAGAATTTTTCTGTGCATTAAATATTTCAAAAGTACTTTGAGAAAAAGTTTGGGTTTTAACAATTTCTGCAATAACAATGCATATTACTACGTACACGAAAGGATGAAATGTTTAGAAAGTAAAATCAAATTTTATATTTAAGATGGAATGCTAAACAGACATTAAACCAAGCAACAAACTTCAAACTAATGCATAATGAATGGAAGTGGACCCAAGACAGAACCCTGTGGGATCCCACTCATAATTGTAGTGCAGTTTTTTACTTAGAGACATTTCTCACTGAATCTAATGTAAAAACTGTTAGAAGGTCAGATTTTTGATTGTTTTATAACATAAGCTTTCACCTTCGTTTTGATTCAAATTCAAAGTATTAACCTTGAAATCGCAGCTGTGGTCGTGAGCACCGACCCCCCCGACCCTCTACGGGGTTTAAAGGATGCTCTTCTGAAGAGCAGAGACCTTTCGTGAGTCGGTTTTACCCCAAAAATGCAGAGAAAGAGAGGAAAGGAGGAGGGATCTGCTTAAGCATATATATATATAAAAAAGAAGATCCAGTTTGTACTTAAAGTGTCAGTGAGAGGATCATTAAAGCCGCCTGCAGCAGGAGGAGGCAGACAGAGCTGCTTTAAAGCGGGGATTTAAAATGGAGGTTTGACCGCCCCTCCTCCCTCTTAGCCCTCTTACACAACCGCGCTCACAGAAGCCCACCTGAACTGTGCCGCATCAGTAACCGCGTGACATCTTTCACTACAGCAGCCGTGCACACACACACACACACATGCAGAAACTCCCCAGCATTTTGGGGAGAACTCCCCCTGGGTGACCGGGCGGGCCCCGTAAACACAGCACTTCCATTAAACTGATGGGAGCGTGTTGGCTGCTCTGTGACTCAGACACTGCAGCACGGTGACGGAGAGTCTCCAGCGCCGCCGCCAAAGCCTCAGCGGCACGGCCTCCACTTCACAGATCTACGCCACGACTACGACCGCAGATGGGGGCTCCACGACAAACCAAGGGTAAACGGCTTTTGTAACAGTCCTTAGCTTTCGAACAGACTCAAATCAAACACGCGACTCTTTCTCCCGTTCGCACACAGCAGAATATGTAAATGAGGAAAATGTTCATGATAGAAGCAGAAAGTTTGTGATCTGAGGAATCAAGCTGATGGAGTAAAACGCCAGAAATCAGATAATTGAAGGAATTTCTATGCTTCCCAATAATGAAGAAGTTTTTTTTCTGACTATTTAGCATTCAGAATCAAAACGTTGTGATGAGAGCTGTCGCAGCAGCAACAGTTGCCAGGGTAACCTGATGGCAGGATGCTGAGAGGGGGAGGGGGAGGGGGCTTAGAGTGAAGACACGGGTACAATGCTCAGGTTGATTGGCCACCGCCGAAGGAACACTGGCCTCCTCCCCGTCAGAGGAGCTGATGGGGAGGAGGCGCCGACGGTGGCGCATTAAACCGACGCGTAGCCATGGCAACGGGGCATTGACACAGTGCAATGAGTGTGTGGTGATGGTGATGACATTCACAAAAAGAAATTTAAAAAAAGGACACAGCGAGCCTGTAAACCAGAGCAGGGCCTTTCCTGTCCCCCTGTGCAGAAAAAAACTAACAAAAACAAAAATACCCAACCAGCAAAGCCAAGTGGGCCCCATATGGTTTAAAAGTGGGCAGAAAATGTGGGTCCTGGTTGGGTTTGTCCACAATTTCTGGGGTGGACCCACCTGTGTTTGCCCAAACTGGCCAAAGTGGGGACAGTAGGTTGGCCCACTACGCTAGCCAGCTGCCCGGTAGACAGCGTAGTGTACTAGCACGCTCCGCTGTATTGAGCTTGTGAGCTTTGCCTAAAAGAGGTAGCGAGCTCCTCTGTACTGAGCTAGCAAGCCTCTCTTTAGCGAGTTCTTCTTTAGTGAGCTAGCAAGCTCCACTTAAAAGAGCTAGCGAGCTCCTCTATCACAAGCTAGCAAGCTCCTCTTTAGCGAGCTCTTCTTTAGTGAGCTAAATCAAATCTTTAGTGAGCTAGCGAGCACCGCCTAAAAGAGCTAGCGAGCTCCTCTGTACTGAGCTAGCAAGCCTCTCTTTAGCGAGTTCTTCTTTAGTGAGCTAGCAAGCTCCGCTTAAGAGAGCTACCGGGCTCCTCTTTTACAAGCTAACGAGCTCCTCTTTAGCTAGCTAGCTAGCTCCTTTGTTGCGAGCTAGCTAGCTCAGCCTTAGGGAACTCCTCTTTAGCAAGTTAGCAAACTCCTCTGTAGCGAGCTAGCAAGCTCTGCTTTACAGAGCTAGCAAGCTCCTCTTTAGCGAGCTACGCTATAGAGAGCTAGCGAGATCCTTTTTTGCAGGCTAGCAAGCCCCTCTGTAGCGAGTTAGCGAGCTCTGTTGTAGCGAGCTACCCACTGAGTGCCCATTTAAGTCAATGTGGGCAAAACACAGGTCAGACCACCACGGAAACTGCGGACAAACCCAACCAGGACCCACATTTTCCGCCCACTTTTAGACCATATGGGCCCCGCTTGGCTTTGCTGGCTGGGGAGGACCCACTGCCGACTATTTCACATTCGTCTCATCTCAAGAGCAGCTACAAGGGATACAAACAGTGATACTACAATTAAAGTTGATCAGAACATGAAAAAAAATCAAAATAGCCACTGAATTTCACAACTGCCATTTTATGTGCCAGGTTATATATATATATTTTTTAATTTTCAAAGTGACCTCTGCTAACAGAACATCTCTCTTGATTATAATTAGCTAATTATAATAACAATAACAATATTACAATAAAGATAACACGTGATAAAAAAAAATAACCAAACTAGATAAAAAACAAAAATCAAAACACATAGAATAGTTTTGTTTTTTAAAGGAGATCTATTGTTTTTTTTTTTTTTTAATATATTGTCCTTTTTCATTAGAAAATTGTTTCTCCCCGTCTGTGTACAATACTGTATGCTTCGCTTACCTTTCCAACTGCGTGTCTGTAGTCCCTTTTAGCTCTCTGCTGCCATAAAATCCAATCAAACACGATAACACTGAGATACAGCTGTGAAATAATCCTCTGCGAAGGTGCAGTCTTCATCAAAAAGTTCATGCCTTCCGCGCCGGATCACGCCAGGGTCCCTGACTGCGTCGGTGGGGGGATGGACTCCAAGAAGCCATTTTTTTTCTTGTTTCTCCTTTAGTGTCTCACACAAATAAAAGCTTCTCTGGTATCGGATGGCTCTGGTAGTAGGAATAATAATATGTCATTGAGATTTTTGAACTAAACCTTTACTTACATGGTAAAATGTGCTGATTATTAAAAGATAATCACCAAAAAATGATTATTATTAATACTACAGTGCCACCGGATCCCCAAAGGAAAAGCAGGAACCCTTCACTTCCTGTTGGGAGGGGAAAAAAAAAATGGAGACCAAAATAAAAGTGGTCGCCACTTTCCACTTGCGAAGGGCAGTCAGGGTGGCTGTTTTATTCCAAGTTGAGAAAAGCGGAAGAGCCACAGAAAAAAAAAAAGAAAAAAAAAAAAAGCTCCTTTTTTTCATTTTTTCCAATATATATTTTCAGACATTGTACTTTTCAGTCAGAAGCTTGATAAAGATTCTTTATAATTTATTTATTTAAATGAAAATATATTTACGGTATATATAATATGTGTGTCCAGTCTTTTTATTTTTTTTAAATCCTTTGACCTTTACTGATAATCCCAGTCATCCTCCAGACAGTGTGAAAGGGAGAACAGCCATAAAGCCGCCTCTAAAAAAATACTATTTGTCGCTTTTACTGTTCCGGGCAGCTTTGTTCTCATTTCACCTGGATCTGAACGCTTCCTGGAAACCTGGGTCCACAGCGCACACACACCAATCAGTGTTTGTTATTCACCGCCTTTGCCAAACACTAATCTGACAACATGTTCAATGGCAAACACTTCCAAATATATACACTGAACGTGGCTGGAAATAATCCTAACAATCTGGACGGATCGCTGCATATGTGTGTTTCCACCGCTGGCGTCTTCGTGGAGAAGGGTGAAACGAGTCGCCCACATTCTGGTGTTTTTTTGGCTAAAAGTTGTGGAAGCGTTGTCTTATTCTGTCTTCCTGTCTGCTTCTTAAACAGAAGCCACAACACTGCGGTAGAAAAATCTGCCAATAGGAAAGGAGAGCTACAACCCTCAGCCTTGCAGACGTTCTCCTCCCTCACTTTAGATCTGAGTCTCTTGCACGTTTTCCTTTGAGCCGCTCTTAAAAAGTAGAGGCTCGTTCTGGCCCTTCCCCTTCAGGCCCTTCAGAGAGCTGTGAAGGCCCAACTGGGACAGAGGTACCGGCGAGGGCAGGGTGCAACTCGTGGGCACCCCCCCGCCAGCAGATGGGATCTGGGAGCAGGATAAGGTCTGTGATTGTGAGCACGGGTTGTTGTTGTTGTTAAGGCCCGCCCCCGGCCCCGTGCCAATGCCCAGCCCCATCATATTGTTGTTGAAGTGGTGGGTTTTGTAATAGTGGTTGAGGTGCTCTGACCGAGCCAGGTTGGGTAAGTTGACGATCTCCGGATGGTGCAACCGGAGGCTCTGCCCCCCTCCTATTCCACTGCTCCCGCCCTGCATCACCGTGGATCCTCCGGAGATGCCGCTGCCCCGCCCGCCGGCTCCGGGTCCCAGCTCGTCCTCCACGTTGATGATCTCGATGGCCCGGGCGGGGCCGTGGTGTTTGTGCAGCTGGTGCTGCTTCCTCAACTTGTAGAACACCACCAGCATCACCGCCGCCATAAAGGTAATCGCTACGAAGCAGCCGATGATGATCTTGGTGGTCTTCATCACATCGTCCAGACCCGAGAAGCCCGGCTCAGTGATCGGCACAGTGAAGGTTGGTCGAGTGGCGCGAGGGGAGGAGGAGGATCTGCCGGGAGGGAGGGAGGAATCTGTGGTGGGAACGCCGCCAAACCACAGCTCCGACGATGTGGGACCAGGGTGACCCGGAAGGAAGGTCCCGTTGATGGGACCCAGGTCGTAGCTGTTCCCTCCTTCGCCCTCCGTCTCCACGGTAATCGTAGTGAAGTAGGTGTAGTTGACGTTGGTGTCGGCAGCGGTAACGTTGAGGACAGCGGTGGCGGTGGTGTTGCCGGCCGCGTTGGTAACCATGCAGGTGTACTGACCCGTGTCTCGCAGGGTGACATTTGTGAAGTTGAGAGTGCCATCGTGCAGGACGGATATCCGCACCCGGTAAGACCCGTGGGTCATTAACGTGCCGTTGGGGGTGATCCAGTTGACAGACGTGGTGGAAGTGCTTGTGCGGCACTTCAGCTCGGCGGCCATTCCCTCGGTGACATTCAGGTCAGTGGGCGGCTCCACGATGACGGGTGCATAACAGGTAAAGTGGCTCTGGTCAAGCTCGCCGATGTACTTGCCCTTTAAGATCGGGGGAGCGTGACAGCGGGCGCAGCAGGTGGTGTTGCTCGGCACCGTCTCTTTCAACCACCAGCTGAGCCAAAGCACATCACAGTTGCAGACCCAGGGGTTGTGGTTGAGGTGGACTCTCTCCAGCTGGTGGAGCGGTGTGAAGAGATCATGCGGCAACGAGTGCAAGGAATTGTGAGACAGGTTCAGCTCCTCCAGGTTTTTCAGGTCGTCAAAGGCGTTTCGTTCGATGACGGACACCTGCGAATGCATTAGCCACAACTTCCGGAGAGCCCCCAGACCCTGGAAGGAGCCGGGACGGATGATTTCCAGGCGGTTTCCTGACAACTCCAGCTCCTCCAGCCGCTCCAGCGCCGTCAGTTTGGGAATGTCCTTCAGCCCACACATGCCGAGGTTCAAGTACCTCAGATTGACGAGGCCCACGAAGGCCGCATCCGAGATGAAATCCAACTTTTTGAGTTCGCCCAAATCCAGCCGGCGGAGCGAGGGCACGCGGTTGAAGGCGTAGCCCGGTAGATCCTCGATGGGGTTGTTGCGCAGCCACAGCTCCCGCAGTTTGCTGAGATACTCGAACGCGTACGACGGCACCTGCGTGAGGCGGTTGTCGAAGAGTTCCAGTGTGTTGAGGTTGGGGAGGCCATTGAACGCTCCAACTTCAATCTGACGGATCTGATTCTTGGAGAGCTGGAGGATTTCAAGATGCCTCAGGTGCTTGAAGGTGTCCGACTTGATAACCTGCAGGAACACATAAGAATAAAAGTTACAAAACAAAAAATAACAGAGTATTAAATGTAGTTTTACTATTTCTTAACTGCTTCCAAGCCTTTACATGGTGAAAGAAACTTTTTACAATGCAAACAAGAAATTAGATCATTCGTATCTCATCGGGGTAAACGGTATTTACAGAAAATGTTTGTTTTAAAGAATATTTTAGATCTTTTTTGGCCACAGAATATTTTTCTTACTTCACAATCTCTTCTGTTTTACTCTTTTACTGAGCGAGCTTCTCTGTAGTGAATTAGCGGGCTCCGCTTTAGCAAGCTAGCAAACTCCTCTGTAGCGAGCTCCTTTGTATCAAGCCAGCGAGCTCCACTTAGCATGCTAGCAAGCTCCGCTGTAGCATGCTAGCGAGTGCCAGTGTAACGAGCCCCATTATATCGAGCCGGCGAGTTAGCGGGCTACTATTTAGCGAGCATCTCTGTAGTGAGCTAGCGAGCATCGTTTTACAGAGCTAGCCACCTCCTCTGTTGCAAGTTAGTGGGCTCCTCTTTAGCAAGCTAGCGGGTTTGTTTTTAGCGAGCTCCTCTATAGCAAGTTAGCAGGTTCAAATTTAGCAAGCTTCTCTGTAGTGAGCTAACAGGCTCCACTTTAGCAAACTAGCAAGCTCCATTGTATCAAGCCAGCAAGCTCTGCTGTAGCGAACTAGCGAGCGCCGGTGTAATGATATTGAGCCAGCGAGTTAGCAAGCTACTCTTTAGCGAGCTTCTCTGTAGTTAGCTCCGCTTTAGAGAGCTAGCGAGCTCCTCTGTAGCAAGTTAGCAGGTTCAAATGTAGCAAGCTTCTCTGTGGTGAGCTAGCGAGTTCCTCCGTAGTAAGCTAACAGGCTCCACTTTAGCAAACTAGCGAGCGTCGGTGTAGCAAGCTCCATTGTATCAAGCCAGCAATCTCTGCTGTAGCATATGCTAGCAAGCTCTGCTGTAGCGAACTAGCGAGCGCCAGTGTAATGATATTGAGCCAGCGAGTTAGCAGGCTACTCTTTAGCGAGCTTCTCTGTTTAGTGAGCTAGCAAGCTCGGCTTTAGAGAGCTAGCCACCTCTTCTGTAGCAAGCTAGTGAGCTCCTCTTTGGAGTGCTAGCGAGCTCTTCTGTAGTGAGTAAATTCAGTTCAAATAAATTTTATTTACATAGCCCAACATCCCAAACAAAAATTTGCCTCATTGGGCTTCAGTTAGCGTAGTTGTCTTTAGCAAGCTAGCAAAGTTCTTTGAAGCGAGTTAGCGGGTTCCTCGTAGTAAGTTGGCGAGCTCCTCTAAGAATGTTTTTCTTAGTCTGTTTTACTCTTCTTTAACACTTTTAAAAATGTAACCCTTTAACACCTGAGGCGTCATCGGTGACGCTTAAACACAAAATATTTAAGCTTTTGTAACTTTTCAACCATTAACACAATCAACGTTGATTCGTAATTACTGGAATTACGTTGATGGTGTTAATAGTTGAAAGGTTACAGCAAAGAACATAAACACTGGAGCTCTGGTATTAAGAAGTTAATTGAGGGCTAGCTCTGAAACTTCGATCACACCGCCATCGCTAACTTGCGTTTAGGCGACTATTTCCAATGAAACGTCTATGGAAATGCGTTCAAAACTCATGTTCGTCCATCACTGCGTACATTTCTAAGACACTATTTGGGATCCTCTAATAACATTGAACATGTTGAAATTTGAATTATTCGCTCTGAAATTCCCTTTTCTCAGCCTCAGAATCCACTGGAATTGTGTTAATTGTGTAGTTCAAAGACCGTGTGTTATTTTGTTGTTGATGGAAATTTCCCCGGTGTTAAAGGGTTAACCAACATTTTATTTCCCTTTTTTGTGTCGTTCACTTGAACAAAACATTTCTTATTCCACTCACAAGCATTAGTGTAATGGCAGCGCTGCACATAACTTGTAACTATTTGTCAACAACAATAATTTAATGTAATGTATTGAATTTTTTATGATTTTTTTTAGCAAAAGCCAAACTAAAATAAGCTCAAATTACACGTTTCTGATTTTTTTCTGCATAAACACACAACTTCAAGATAAAGATTCTGTCGAGGAAAGAAAGTCCCATAAGCACAAGTCCTGAAAAACAAATAAACATTTATCTCTGTTTTCTAATGCCTGCAGTGAGCAGCAGCACAAAGAATTCCCAGCTGATCCCATGTACATTGTTTATTTTAAACGGAACAGAATCACTGCACCACCAGGAACTGCTCACGGACCCAAACCATCCGGACTGCTTCCTTTCAGAGACGCAGCCAGATATAAAAGTTAAGGCGACAGGATTGTTGTAGTCTGCAATCTCCTGAAACTGTAGAACTTATTACACTTGAGGGTCGGATCTGTCTTCTTCACTTATTGACATTTAGCTTTAGTCCCAGCTGCCCTTACGGGAGGATACGAGCAGCAAAATGAGCAAACCGGTATGAGGCACGGAGGTCGTAGAGGTTCAATGTGTTCAAGGACACGTCAACACCTGGGCGGGCAAGGCGGGAATCGAACCTGCAATCTTCCGATTGGGAGTCGACCACCCCAGTAAAGTGCTCATTTAAGCCAGGGGTCCCAGACTGTGGCCCACGGGTCGGATCAGGCCCGGCCCCCCACTCACTATCAGAAACACAGATCGAGAACCACATGGAACGTGACTTTTTATTCCATCCTTCTGAAGTCTGAGCTAATATGGGAGAGGATTGAATATTTATTGGTTTAATAGTGATTCACTTTTTCTTTATTTCTTTAATATTATT
>NC_050519.1:2955207-2961975 GCF_002922805.2 Oryzias melastigma
GAAACTCCAACTTTAAGTTCCAGTCCTCTTTCTTGTGGACTTTGGTGTGGAGCTTATTGTTGAGAGCCTGTGTCAGAAACTGGTGAAAATTTGTGTTTTAAGCATACTTTCTAGACCTGGTGGGTCTCAGTCTGAGTCTCCTGTGGAGAGAATTTGTGTTCCTTTTTGTATAGATTTAACCCTAGTTTTCTTTTGTTGCATTCTGTTTATGTTCATTGGCGGCTAACAGCAAATTAAAAGCTGCACACCACTACAGTGCTCCAGTCTGGGTTTCTTATTTTATGTTACACCTTTTTCTCCCTTCCACTCGGTTGGGATCGTAACAGTGCGTAGTTCTTGATTTGTGTGTGCATAATTGTTGATTTGTGCGTAGTTCCTGATTCGTGTGTATAATTTTTTATTTGTGTGTGTATAATTTTTGATTTGTACGTAGTTCTTGATTCGTACGTAGATAATTCTTGATTTGTGCGTAGCATTGGATTTTTGCTTACATAATTGTTAATTTGCATCTAATTGTTGATTTGTACATAATTCTTGTAGCTTTGGATTTGTGCGTAAATCTAGATTTGTAACTCATACAATGCATCTGAGCACAAGTACAAAAATTATGAAACTTAGAGAAATACAAAATATGATTTTTCACATGCACAACTTACAACAGCTTGAAACTCACTACTCACGCAGATCTTTAGAAAATACGCACAAATCACTTGTTACACACACACAAAACCACATTTACACTCGAATCTGATTTGAAACTCTTGACGTCTCTATGAAAGAGGATTCCTCCATAAGTGATGCGTTTAAATGTTACTTGAATGCTCTGAGTTTTCTTTTCGGACTCTTTGAACATCGTTTTTTGTGTATTTTTTTAAAGATTTGAGTTAGTTTCAAGCTGTTGTAATTTTAAGTTGTGCACGTGTAAATTGTATTCTTTTATTTCATAGTTTTTGTACTGATGCACAGATGTAAAACGACGCACACACAAATAGGATTGATACTATTTCCTCTCCATACAACAGGCTCATTATAACAGCTCGCTCATAAGCACATAATCAGAACTGAACTATTTACACAAACTGCCAACATAGATCACAATGAAACCAAATCCACTCACTTTCGTTTGTCACTTTTCCTTCCTGCATTTTCCAAACGAACAACCAAAAGATTCTGAGCGTCACGGGCGCCACGGGGCCCCGGACGCCACTAACGAGCATTTAGTGCAGTCCACTTGGAGCTCATTTGGCGAGATGTCAGGGGCGAGGCGTAAGTGAGCGCAGCTAAAAGCCCCTCAAATCTCTGACTGTGGGAGACATGTGTGGCCAAAGCCCTCGGTGAGGCTCCTGGAGTCGCGCCATCGCCTCTTGTGGATGTGGAGCAGCAGAGGGGGTGATAGGCACAAAGTGGAGGGAGGGCGAGGATGTTAAGAGGGGGTGGGAGCTGTCAAGGCTTTACTCTCAGGGTACTCAGTGGAGGAAAAAATAAGCCGGAGAATCTAGGATGCCTTCAGGTGTTAAAACATTTTTAGATTTTTAATCATTTCAAGTGGAGCTGCAGGATACAACAAACCGGATCGAAATTTGTCGGCTGCAAACCAAACGTTTCTTCTTTATTTCCTCCCCCTCCGTGTACCTCACATCTTAAATCAAGAGTCTCCGTTTATGCTCCGTTAGCGTCCCACACTCTAATAAGATGAGCTCTGTAAAGAATCGCCGCTTCCCTTATAATTTCAGCGCATTACAGAAGAGGCGCTGGAAATTTTTAACAATGTTTAGTAGCTTTTCATTACCGCAGATGAGATGTGGTGGAAATGAATTTACAGCCATAAAACAACAAAGCCCCGTCAGCAACAGGAGGATGGATGCAATTACATCAAATTCTATGAAGAGTGAAATCAACCCACTTTCTTTTACAAATTTAGAGTCTTGTCGTTTTTTTATCAACACTCGGTGGTTAAATGATCTTCCTCTGCAGCTGTGAAGCCACAAGCGCCGTCGAGGGACTCCAGATGAATCGGTAACGCATACAAAAGGCAGCGTGGTTTTGTGGAAATTCATAATTCATAAAATATTCGCTCAGTTCAGCGTAGCCCCAGTGTCTTTTTCTGTCCCCAGGACGGCTTTTGTCTTTTCTTCACTTGGAAGAACATTTCTAAGGAAAAACACAAAACCACAAACTGATGTGAGAGTGACCACCTGCAGCCATGTTGAAGGCGCCGGGTTAATATTTATATCCTGTAAGTTCTGGATATGAGGTCCGATCAGAACCAGATTAAAGGGAATGAAAAACACGATTGAAAATTTGATGAACAGGATTCGTAAATCTGAAAAATTTGAAAGGGGTTTTAAACTCAAAAATTAAAACTGAAAACTTGAACGAAATATACAAAATTTGAAAAAATGCTGCTGAAAACTTGAAAATAAATATATTAAAAATATATAGAAAAAAATGTATATTTGAAAGCAGTTTCAAACTCGAAAATTCACACTGAAAACTTGAATGTTTTATTGAAAATGTGAAAAAATAACATTTAAAACTTAAAAAAAATATTGAAAATTTTAAAAATAAAATAAAAAAATTGAAAAAATAGCATTGAAAACTTGAAAATAAATGTATTGAAAAATTGAAAAAAAAATTTGAAAGCAGTTTTAAACTCGAAAATTCAAATGAAAAACTTGAAGGAATTATTCAAATTTGAAAAAAATTTAACATTTGAAAAATTAACATTGAAAACTTGAAGAAAAAAATTACATTTCAAAGCAGTTTTAAACACAAAAATTAAAACTGAAAACTTGAATGAAATATTGAAAACTTGAAAATAAAATATATTGAAAAATATAGAAAAAAAATTAGATTTGCAAGCAGTTTTAAACAAAAAAATTCGAATTGAAAACTTAAAGGAATTATTAAAAACTTGAAAAAAAATTTTGAAAATTTGAAGATAAATAAATTTAAATTTGAAACTTGAAAACAAAAACAGAACCAACTAAAACTGTTACCAATTAAAAGAATAATGTGAAACGTCCCGGTAGACAAGGAGTTTCTCTCTGTTGCCAATGAAATCCAAACATGTAGTTTCGCAGATTCCTTTAAAAATATCATTGACTTGTTCGTCACCCCGAAGTGAGCAAAATATATCATGGTTGCTATGGAGATAAAACCATCAAAACCCTCTGTTTAAAAAAAAAGTATCTTTTAAATGAATTTGTCAGTTGCAGCTCTGACCTTTAAATCAACTTTTAATAACTTTGTTACTGATGTGTTTAAAATATAATCAGAAAAAACTTTAAAAAAGAGTAACTCAATTTTCTGGGACATAGTTTCTGCAGAGCGGCAGGAGTTCATTAGAGATTTGTTTTTAAATTGTGAAGGGGACTGTTGGAGTGGAGTAAGTCCACCCCCTTTTCCCATCATACATCTTTTCACACTCTCTCCCACTAGCTTACAGCCCCTCACGCCCCCAACTTAACGTTAGCGGTGCAACAAAATATTGAAGCCATCCAGCTTTAAAGATTGGAGTCTGGTTCACAACAACTTGAATAAAAAAACACTCAGAAATACATTTTTATGTTTATTTTTCTCTATATTGTCAATATGGTGTTAAGAACCATTATCATCGGAGACGGACTTTAAAGACTTCCATGTTCAACTCAGTTGGAGCACAAAATATGAAGTTTTCTGCATCAGGAGTCCGAAGTGAGTCATCGTCACTGTGATGAAGCGGCCTTTAAGTGGACCAGCAAGATGGATTCCTAAATCTGGTTTATTGGTCCTGAAATTAGTGAAAAAGCACTTTTATGTTGTAGGGTTTGTGTGTAAAGAGTTAACATAAAAAGATGTTCCATAAGCTGTTCGTCAGTGGACTTTGGGGGGTTAATGTATTGCTTATGTAATGTAGCTAAAGAGGAGAACACTTCTGTCTATCATGGACTCAAACAGGAGCAGAAAGAAGCAAAACAGTTTATTTTCTAAAGCCTTTAAGATAAAAAATGATCTTAATTTGGCCGTTTTTCAAAGAGAAAATCTCCTGTTATTGCATTGTGGTGCTGATTAGCTGGAATAGACCAAATGTGATGATTTCAGTCACTTTCCCGCCAGCAGTTTATGCAGCAAAAAGAGCGAAAAGCTGCTAGTGAGGCGTCATCAGAAGTAACTGGAGAGTCATCTGAACACTTAAAGATGGACGGAAGTAGAGCTGCCACAAACGATTATTTTAATAGTCCACTAATCACCGATTATTTTTTCTGATTAGTCGACTAATCGGGTCATACACAGAGTGGATGTAAAACCAACATCTTAACCACCATTAACTAAAAAACTAGATGTATAGCATTAGCTACGATAATGCTAGACTGCTGTAAGCTGAATTTGACTGCTGAAGATGCTAGTGTTGATAGCTGAAGGTGCTGGAATTGAGAGCTTAAAAATGCTAAAGTTGATAGAATGCTGACATTTCTAAAATATCTGAATATTATCTAAAAATATTAGACAAATGCTAAAACAGCAGAAAAAAACAAAAAAAACTAAACTGGCCAAAATAGCTAGCATGTACCTGAAATGTTAGCTACATTCCAAAACAACCAAATTTTTTAAAAAAAGCTTAAGTTAGCCAAAAAAACTAGCATGTAACTGAAAAAAATAGCTTAACCTAAAACAAAAACAAAACAAAAAAAGATCTAAATTAGCCAAAATAGCTAGCATGTAACTAAAATTTTAGCTACATTCCAAAACAGCCTAAAAAATTTAAAAAGCTTAAGTTAGCCAAAATAGCTAGCATGTAACTGAAAAAATTAACTTAACCTAAACACAAAACAATTCTAAATAAGCCAAAACAGCTAGCAAGCAGCTGAAATATTAGCTAAACCCCAAAACAATCCCCCCAAAAAAACCTAAATTAGCCAAAATAGCTAGCATTTAGCTGAAATGTTAACTGCATTCCAACAGAGCCTAAAAATTTTAAAAAGCTTAAGTTAGCCCAAAACAGCTAGCATGTAACAGGAAAAAAATAGCTTAACCTAAACACAAAACAAAACAATTCTAAATTAGCCAAAACTGCTACCATGTAGATAAAATATTAGCTAAACTCTCAAATAGCCTAAAAAACCATAATAAATGCCAAAATAGTCCAAAAAGTTAGCATAATGCCATTATAACTTTCAACTTTACTACACTCTGACTCAATATAATACAAAGTCAGAACTAATTGACTATTAAATTAGTTGTTGACTATTTTAATAGTCGACTAATCGTGGCCGCACTAGACTAAAGTCAAACACGCTTCAAACCAGAATCACAGATTGAACTTCACATCCACACAGACTGATATCTTCAACTGCTGTCAGCTGCCACAACCTTCACTACAGGGAGGAAACGTCAGGGAACCCAAAGGCTTCACGATGGAAACCTGGAGATACCTGAGCAGGTTTAGTCTAGTCAACCAGAGACTGGAGAGGAAAAACGAAAACATGTGTCAGACACTTCTGACAAACGGAGAATATTTCAAACACTTTGCTGCTCTTAAGCTTAAGACAACACGTGAAAATAAACAAAGTATTTACAGTTTATTCCAACTGGAAAAGTCCACTTAATTTGGCCCTGAAGCTTCTATCTGGTCTGTATTCTACGTTTTAGGGCCACTTTAGAAAGAAAACATTATTTTTAAAATTGCAACATCTCGTAAATTCTTGTAACTGCTAAATTATGAGAAGAATTTGGTATATTTATGACTTTAAAAGTCATAGGCTAAATTTACAAATTTTAATCTCGTAAATTTACGAAAAAAAACGTGTAAATCTACGAGATTTAAAGTCTTAAATTTACGAGAAAAAAAAACTCATAATATTACTTTTTTTTATTGGTGGCCCTAATACTCCATAGTAGTATTCAGACTGCAGTCAAACTGACATTTCTGTTTGGAACCAAAGCTTGTAAACAAAACCAAATGACTAAAGATCTCCTCAGTCATTGGCCAGGAGTTACGTGGGCGGGGCAAAACAATGATAGAGAGAATAATGGAAGTCCTGAGCTGGCATTCATCCAACCACATTTCACTGAGACGCTGCTTCTCATTGTTGCACCAATACTCAGTTTACATCCCATAATGCTCAGCTACGGTGGCCATTTTGGTCCAATTGTTCCACTCCGAGCATGGAGTCTATTCAGACGGAGGAAAACGCCTGGAAAGATGGTTCTAGAGCTGACCCAGGTCCTGGACCAGGGTCCACTTGGGTGTATTTAGACTGAAACTTTGTTACAGATTATTAGGAGGAATAAACTCTGGTTCACTTTTAGTGAACCAAACACGTCGAGTTTGAATACAACACCAGACCAAACTAACTTACTAGGAACTTTTAAATGAGATGTAATGAATTGTTTTTTAGACAATAAATCTGGAATTTATTTTTCAATCATTTTATCCTAAAAACATCCTATTTTAGAAATAATTATCTCTAATGAAACACGTTTTTTGATGCTCTGACATATTTAAGCAGCCGTTTTTGTGGATGTGTGATCTTGTTTTAGTGACTTTAGGAAGACTGCAACATTTTATTTGACTAAAATTGTTTCTTGTAATTCTAGACTTATTTTAATATGATTATGGTGTAGAAATAAAGATTTTTGGACTGTTGTTGCACCTAAAAAGGATCTATTTGGGAGGGAAGTGTGTGAATAAATGTACATTAAAGCTATAAAACTGTATTTATTTAAGTGGTAATATTTCCAATTACCAGAGTTACAGCCCTAAATATGAATGTTTATAGATCATTT
>NC_050519.1:2962009-2970342 GCF_002922805.2 Oryzias melastigma
CTGCAGTCAAACTGACATTTCTGTTTGGAACCAAAGCTTGTAAACAAAACCACGTGACTAAAGATCTCCTCTGTCATTGGCCAGGAGTTACGTGGGCGGGGCAAAACAATGATAGAGAGAATAATGGAAGTCCTGAGCTAGCATTCATCCAACCACATTTCACTGAGATGCTGCTTCTCATTGTTGCACCAATACTCAGTTTACATCCCATAATGCTCAGCTACGGTGGCCATTTTGGTCCAATTGTTCCACTCCGAGCATGGAGTCTATTCAGACTGAGGAAACAAACCGAGACCACCTGGAAAGATGGTTCTAGAGCAGATCCAGGTCCTGGATCAGGGTCACTTGGGTGTATTTAGACTGAAACTTTGTTACAGATTATAAGGAGGAATAAACTCTGGTTCACTTTTAGTGAACCAAACGCGTCGAGTTTGAATACAACACCAGACCAAACTAACTTACTAGTAACTTTTCAATGAGATGTAATGAATTGTTTTTTAGACAACAAATCTGGAATTTATTTTTCAATCATTTTATCCTAAAAACATCATATTTTTTGATACTTTAACTAGTATTTTGAAGCAGACGTTTTGTGGATGTGTGATCTTGTTTTAGTGACTTTAGTGAGACTGCAACATTTTATTTAACTAAAATTGTTTTTGAGACATATTTTATAAAATGTGTAATTCTAGACTTATTTTAATATGATTATGGTGTAGAAATAAAGATTATTGGACTGTTGTTGCACCTAAAAAGGATCTATTTGGGAGGGAAGTGTGTGAATAAATGTACATTAAAGCTATAAAACTCTTCTACTAGTAATAGATATTTATTTAAGTGGTAATATTTCCAATTACCAGAGTTACAGCCCTAAATATGAATGTTTATAGATCATTTCAAGTATTAATTTTGTCTTCAACTTATTTTTAAAAATCTTACTAAAACAAATTCTACTTGTTCGTTTGGCAGACATTTTTCACACTAATAAAGAAAAAACATTTTAAAACTTGTTTTGAAGAGAAATAGTTTTTCCAGAGTAAAAATCACAAACCAGAACAGTTCTGCACTAATAGAAGAAGAAAGGAGAACCTTTATGTCGTTTGGTCCGACATAAACAAATCTATGCTGCTTCTATTGAACGTTTCAAAATAAAAGTGATGCAGACAGACGAACAGCACCTGTCAGTAAGTCACTTCCTGTTCTTTGGCGGACTTCAACCCCCAGCAGGGTGACTCCAACACGAGGTGAAAAAGAAGAGTCGTGTTAACACGAGGTTTGAAACAATCGATCACATTCACGGTAAAAGTCTCACATTTGTTTTTATCACTTCCAAAAGGCTTTGAGGGACCACAGAGAGACGAGAACCGAAACACAACATATTTCCTTCACTTTGATCATCTTTTGATTTCTTCCCAAAATTATGATTGTGTCGTTTTAAGCTAATATCAAAAAAATGTGTCATTTTCAGGACGTAGTTCCTGCAGAGCGGCAGAAGTTCATCAGAAGGTTGTGGTCAGGACTATTAGTGCAGAGCAACCCCGTCACCTCTTCCCCTCCCCTATGGTAAGAGATCAGAACAGGAAGCTCCTAGAGTATTTACGTCACAAACAAGTATTTTTCCTCACAACACTTTGAATAAAGAAATACTCAGAAAAATGCAGTTTTAAGCTTAATTATCTTTATACGTCTTCCATTTTCATCAAGAAAATCCTACAGAAACATATTAAAAACACCTAAAACACTTTTTTCTTCAGATTGGGTCTTTAAGTTGTCAAAACTATGCAAAAATTAGATTTTTGCAGAAATTCAGATTGAACACAGAACTTTTTCCATCATTAACTCTGAACTGGACAACTGCAGCGTCTAACTTCCTGTTTTTATTTATCAAGAACATTTTTCAGTATCAAACTGATCTTAGTTTCAGAGAATCTAATTTACTAAAAATGTTTTCTTGAACCAAGACCATTTTTCTTACCCCATTGGCAGATTTTTGCTTATTTCAAGAATGTTTTTCAAATTTAGAGAATTTTTTACTTATTTCTAGTGTAAATGTTTTTACAGTGTGCTCGATGACCCTCAATAAAAATGTATTTTTGGTCTTTTGAACATGTTCTTGAGGCCTTTTTCTAATAATAACGAACATATTAAAACCATTTTTTTTATTATTACATTTTTGATTATTTGTTTATTCACATTGTGGTGAATTACAAGCATTTTGTAGTTCGTATGTACAAACTACACTGAAAAAAGTGAAACATTGGATCAATTAACAAAAGTTCTATTATTTGTTACATGTAAAAATATTAGTTTTATCAATTTACATTTTTAAATTAGGAAAACATCAACTCAAATGTTGAATTTCTTAAAAAAAATAATCATTTTAAATGCAACAATTGCATAATTAATCCAATATTTCACTTTTTTCAGTGTAAAATCAGCATGCTGCAAGCTCCCTGCTCCGCTCTGATGCATCCACTACAGTAGATCCATGAACGTCTTAAAACTGTAAATGCCAATAGCTCCACTATGGCTCATCATTTTTGATGATTAACCGTTAATGTTACACTGAAAAAAGTGAAAAATTTGATCAATTAACAAAAGAGGTGTAATTTTTCCCATTTACAAATATTAGTTTTTATCAAATTAAAATTGTAAGTTGAGTGAACCATCAACTCAAAAATGTAATTTGATACAAACTAATATTTTGAAATGTGAAAAATTACACCACTTTTGTTAATTGATCTAATTTTTCACTTTTTTCAGTGTAGGTTTGGGCCTACACTGAAAAGGAGAACATGTAAACAACAGGATGATATTAAATCAATAACTAACAGTCCCACCCTCAACTCAGAGGTGAATTTCTAATAAACTACTGCCGCTCTGCAGACACTATGTCCCAGAAAACAACAGATTTTTCAGATTTCAGCTAAAAACAGCTAAATTGCAGTTAAAAATAGCTGGGAACGCCTTGAAAATAGGTCAGATCTTTTAACAAAACACATAAAAGTTAAACCTATCAAACAAACCACCCAAAGGACTCCACTGGGACCCCCTTGTTGAGTCCACACATATATTTCTAATTGAAAACAATCCCACTGCGGAGCGACTTTTGACTCCGAACAGACATCAACATCTCCAGATGAAGTCATGTGACCTCATGTGATGTTAAGAGCTCTCCGCTTAAACTCAATAAACACGCTGGATTGCGGATCAATAACACACATGTGGTTAAAAAATAAAATGAAAAGCTGAAAGCTCTGAGCGAGTCTGAGAAGCAGGAAAAAAAAAAAAACGACTTCTTCTGGAAGTCCAGTTGCTGGTCTTTTGAAGCGCTCTGCCTTCAGGGATTCCAGGCTGAGCGGAGATGATGAGTGCTTTTTGACAGGAGCACTTCTGTATACCAGAGCAAAACAGAATTTCATCATTGCATCCTGCAGAGAGACTTCCAGATGTTTCAGCAGAACCAGGCAAAAAGCTGCAGTTAAGTGGAGGAACACTACAGCAGCAAAAGAGTCGAGATGAATCTCAGTATTGACCCGATCTGCTGAGTAGTGATACCGTTTTTTAAGGATATTTTAATCTGAACCTTCATGAACTGCATCACTGAAGTTCCCCAATGTTAACTTTCTATGATTATGACATTTTTAACCAAAATCTCACAACCTAAATGTCTTAAAAAGTCATTTTTCATGTTGATCTGAAGCCTCTGTTTCCAAAATCTCCTCTGAATGCTAATGCTAACGCTCGGTCGACGTAAACATACATTGTTGACGAAATTCCCATCTTTATATACTCACATGTACGACTTTTTCTTTATTTCTTTATTAATATAATTTTTCTTCCGATCGATTATTTGGACGTCTATAGCTCTTCAGCTCTTTCAGCTATTAAAATACTCAGCTCTTTCTATGCTAGCTTTTTCAACTGTTTCGACTAAGGATTTCTAGGCTATTTGAGCCACATGCTAGCTGTTTTGGCTAATTTAAGCTTTTTCAGCTCTTTAAGCTAATTTGGAGTTTAGCTAATATTTCAGCTACATGCTAGCTGGCCAATTTAGGTGTTTTTCAGCTCTTTAAGCTAATTTGGAGCTTAGCTAATATTTTATATGCTAGCTGTTTCGGCTAAATGACACATTTGACCAGTTTGTTTTGCTAATTCGGAATTTAGCTTACATTTCTGCGACATGCTAGCAGTTTTGGCTAATTTAGGATTTTTCTTTTCAGTTTTTTAGGCTAATTTGGAGCTTAGCTAATATTTTAGCCTTAGGCTAGCAGTTTTGGCTAAATTAGACATTTTACCAATTTTTTTTGGCTAATTCAAAATTTAGCTTACATTTCTGTGACATGCTAGCAGTTTTGGCTAATTTAGGATTTTTTTTTTAGTTTTTTAGGCTAATTTGGAGCTTAGCTAATATTTTAGCCTTAGGCTAGCAGTTTTGGCTAAATTAGAAATTTTACCAGTTCTGTATGCTAATTTGCTAATATTTTATCTAGCTATCAGTTTCAGCGTTTTTAGCTATTAGCTTCAGTGTTTTTAGTTATAAATTTCAGCATTAGCATTAGCATCTTCACATTCAGCTTACAGCATTCACACTAGCATTATCTCAGGTATCTAGTTTTTAAAATGTTTTGGTATTGTTTTTTTAAGGAAGATTACAGAAATTAAATATTTAAAATTTGGCTGTGTGTGGCTTTCTGGAAAACCGTAAATGTTTACGTTTAGGCTGTGATTGTGACACTTTTTCTGTTAGCCTACAAACCGACCCCGGACCCCCATCAGAGGAGAAAACAGTTAAGTGACCCTCACAAGAAAAAGTTTAGGAACCCCTGCTCTGTACCACAGTTTTTTTGCTCTTTCTTTGCTTATTGTTCTTCAAAAAAGTGTAATGCTAAAGCGCAAGCTCCACCTAGTGGCCAAACTGAAACGCCCTCCAGGAGAAGCAGAACAATGTTTACAATGTTAATGTCCATCTATGAGAATTTTTTTATTGAAAAAATGTTCCCAGTAGTGTTTTAATTATGATTATGACATTTTTAACCAAAATCCTACAACCTAAATGTCTTAAAAGCAATTTTTCATGTTGATCTGAATCCTCTGTTTCCCAGATCTCCTCTGAGGGGGCGTGGCTTTTGGAGCTCCACCCCTGTGTGATTATGATAGCTACAAACAACGTCGAATCTCCCTCTGCTCTGCTGGTGATTCCGCACTCACCTGTATGGAGTTCTCCTGCAGGTTGAGGTATCTCGTGTTGACGGAGATGCTTTCGGGGACCTGCTCCAGGTTCTGCCTGGTGCAGATGACTCGGCTGGCCTGGTTGGAGCAGGTGCAGAGGGAGGGGCAGGAGGCGGCTCCCACAAACTCCCGCCCAGGGAGGAGGAGGAGGAGCCACAATAGCAGCTGGGCCAATAGAAAGAGGAAGGGGGAGGGGCCGGGAAGGCAGGTCAGCGTGGCGATGCGCATGGCAACTGGGACATGACCCTGCTCTTTAATCCGGAGGTTCAGGCGAGGTGAATCCACGCGGGTGGATCTGTGAGGAACTCCTCGATCCGTTCCTAATTCCACATCCTCGGAGAGGGTTTTGTCCTCCGTCGATCCGCGCCTCCGTCTCTTGTTTTTGAAGCCGAGCTACGCAGATAAACAGATGCTATTCCTTTTTTTCCTGGAGTTGTCGGGGGATTTGAGTGAAGTGAGAGGAACCCAGGAGAAACTGTGAAGAACAAAAAGCGAGAAAGACAAAGAGAGAGGAAGATATTAGAGGGAAAGAACCCAGATTTTTTTTTTTTTTTTTTTAGTTTGCCAACACCGAAACAACAAACAAACGGTTAGACGTCTACAGTAGAGTTTATCATGGGAGGGATTGTCAAAAAAATCTGTCAAAAGTGCTACAACGTCTGAGTCACAGCTCGAATCAAATCCCATCAAATCCCACAGCAGATATTTTACAAGCAATCAAATCCACACAGGTAAGATAAAACTGACACGGGAGAACTTAAAGCAGGATATTAGGGATGTTTGCAGGATCTTATTGTACAGAATCTAAATAAATGTTTGGGTTTTTTCTCTTCAAATCTGCTCAGATGGTGCACATTTGTATCAGCATATGCTGGAGATTATCCACTGAAACTTCAAACTGTAGCTCCAAAAACCAAAAAAAATAACACAAAACTGATAGAAAAACAGATTAAACTCAAAATCTTTAACGTATTATCACTTTTTAAGCGTTCAGATGATCATTCCAGTAGATTGTGAAGGAGAAAAGCGGCTCGTCGAGCCGCTTTTCTCCTTCACAATCTACTGGAATGATCATGTTATTGGTTGAAAACTTACAGTAAATCAAAGATAATAAACTCTGGAGCTCCGGTGTTAAAGGGTTAATTAGATCAAAATTGGCGGTTAATTATCCATCCAGGAAGTGGCGGACAAAGCATTTTGGGGGCCCCAGGCGAAACATAAAAGGGGGGCCCTTTGCAGCGGTTGTAATAAAAATAAAAACGTTTTTTAAAAATCTTTATTAATGTTAAAATCTAAAATAATGCCATAAATATGTCAAAAAATCAATTCAAATTTTTTTTATTTTAATAAATCATTCCCAGTAGTGTTTTAATTAAATTATGAAGTTTTAAACCAAAATCCTACTACCTAAATGTCTTAAAAAGCCATTTTTTATGTTGATCTGAAGCCTCTGTTTCTAAAGCTCCTCTGAGGGGGCGTGGCTGTTGGAGCTCCGCCCCTGATTCCCCCTTTTCTGATTATAATAGCTTGTGGTTGTGTCCAGAATCCCTCCCTAACCTCTAAAAAACGATATAGTGTGGGACTGCTGGATTTCAAAGGTAATTCGTTCACTACTTTTGTTTTTCTAAACGCCGGATTTGACGTCACCAATTTCACGAAGTCAAAATCGAATCAATGCGAATATTTTTACATTTATTTGTAACTCCACTTTGTTCTGATGGTGAAAATGTGCATGGTTTATTAAAAAAATACTTTTAAACAAGCTTTTTTTGTTCAAAATCATTCGATCGCAATGCATTGTGGTCTATATTAGCTAACCTAGTGAGAATTGATGCACGCTAGTTTTTCGCAAAGACTTTTGGGAAATTTCTAGCGCACTTTATTTTGGAATTAGTAAATTCGGACAGAACGAGAAAATGGGGAACGCACTATATAGTGAGTAGAGGGGAATTCAGACTTAGCTTGTGTCGCGCTAGCATAAATCTTCACCGCTGCTACATAAAAACGTCCATAAGTGAAGATCTTCATGGACAGAACTTCCTCCAAAATCCTGATTCTTTCTCCTTCCAGTTCACCAAAGACTCTTTTAGCTAATTCTCCAATGTTTATTGACGTTGCTGTGACCAATCAGAGCAGAGTTCTTGATAAAATAATGAAAGCTAACACCAAAATGTTGCTAGTTTGCCGTTTTCGTGTTTTACTTTTTTAGCTTCATTAGTTAGAATGTTTGGTTGGTTTCTTCTCCCTCATGAGTCCACAACGGTTTCTTTTAGTTATTTTTTAAGCCTTTGGAATTACTTTGTTTTGTGCTTTTTATCTATCTTTACAAAAAAAAAAATATATATATATATATATATATTTTTAAATATCTTGCAATACCTTTGTCCACTGACTAACTTGAACCTTCTCACAGGCTGTAAAAAGGATATAAAACTACTTTGATGGGTAACAATATAATGACATTTAACATAAATGATAAAAAATGCCAAATATTTAAACTTTATATTTATTGTAAGATGATATGTAAAATATTTTATCTGCTTTGTTTTCATCTTCAAGTCACGTAGTATAAAATGTATTCTAATCTCTTCTAGAACATTCTGTTGAGTTCTGCTCTAACCCTCGTCCTGATGACCCCACTCTTACATTGAGGTGTTAGCTCTTCCATGACAAAGGTGGACAAGACTTCACGTCTGTCATCGGACACCGGTAAAGATCCACAATCATTGGAAAAAAAAAGTTCATTGTAAGGTCTTATGGGGTCGAGATGACCCACTTTTAACGTAAACAAAAGGAGAGAGGAAGGGTTACACCAAACTAATTAAACTAGAAAAATGTTTTGTGCATGAAAGAACATCTAGAACTGATAATATTGATGATTTATAAAGTGCAATTAAGACAGTTGGCTATGTGGTAGCGTTTTTTTTTAGATTTGGGTGTTTTGCGGTTCAGGTCGCCTAACTTTGCCCTTTTGGATTTTGTTGTGTATACACATAAAAACTAACATATAATGGAGGAAATAACAAAAAAATTAAAGCCGCAAGCAGCGTTGGATGGCCCGCAGTCGCTACCCGCCCTCACCCTCGCCGGCCTCACCCTCG
>NC_050519.1:2970409-2975772 GCF_002922805.2 Oryzias melastigma
ATACAAACTAACATATAATGGAGGAAATAACAAAAAATAAACCAATACCAGGGAGAGGAGATTTGCTAAGTTAGCCTCAACCGGAAGAGAGTAAGCGGTTTTATTCGGAACCAGAAATACGTCACACAGCTCCGAGTCCATTGGTTGTTTTCTTTTTACACAAAAGTTTCCATTAAACAGAAAGTGAATCCTCAATATAATTTTAGTGGTTTCTGAATAAAAATAAAATAAATCACAACAATAAATCACTTCATGAATTTGTTGCAATTCATCTTTTTCTAAATAAATAAATTCAATAAAAATGAAGTTAGATTCTCCCCTAAATGGTTAAATTTCAAATCTAAATATTTATATCTTTAAATAATTATTGAATAAATAAAATATTTTTTTCTTTTTGAATCAGACTTCCTTCCCGTCAGGTCTGCTGCAGCCTTCCTGCAGTAATTACATCAAGGTGTAACAATTAATACGACAATAATTTGTCAATTTGTGAACACGCTACCCCTACCCCCCCCTTTAATTAAAGCGATCCCGTGTCCGGGCTCTGAAAAACAAGAAGCAACTGAACCCAGGAAGCAGCTGCGACGCTCCTCGCTGCGTGGCAACGAGAACGGCGAGGAGGGGGGGCGGGGCATAAATGCTAATTCCAGTCTGGTGTGAGTCCAGCCCGGGACGCTCCGGGGGCTGCAGGATGGTGGCGAGTGCTGCAGTCTGCATTAGCGCTAATAGCTGGGCGGTTACGGCCTGTAGAGGCTGCAGCCTCCGCTCGGCTCTGCAGGTTGTTTAGACCTGGATAACCTTAAAAAAATCAGATGGGGGTGTTAATGGTGGAGGGGTAATGATGGGGCTTTGACACTCATTTGAGCTCTTGGCAAAGAAGGAGAGAATTTTTTTTTTTTTTTTTTGGAAGTGGAAGGATTATTAATCTGATAGATGACTGTATGGCTGCAGGCAGAGAAGGGAATTATCAACACTACAGTAATGGATGAATACTGAACAGCTGCGAGGAGAGGAAGGAGAGACGGGCGGGAAAGACAGATGGAGGGAAGACGGAGTGAAAGGAATAAAGATGTAGAGAGGTATAAATAGAGAGAAGAGCAGAAAAGAGATCAGTCGAAGTGAATGGAGGGAAGGGGGTAAAATAGGGAGGGAGAAAATAAAGAGGCATTAATATTAATAATCTATAAGAAAGAGAAAGGGAGGCTCAGCAGAGGGATGAATATAAAGCAGACAGAGATGGAGGGAGGAGGATGACAGCAGAGATAAGAGCTGTGAAACGGGTGGAGAGGGAGGGAAATGGATCAATAGGTCCAACGTAGGGCTGGGTTAATAAATCGATTCATCGACTTAAGCTGAAGAGATCAATAGTCGATTCATAAAAATATAAATCAACTAAATTCCACTAGCGTGATGCTAACGTTTAATGGAATTTGCCATAGGACGGCTAATGCTAACGCTCAGTCGACCTAAACATACATTGCTGAATAAATGAACATCTTAACATGAATTTTCCAAACTCTTTTAAGGATTTTTTTAAAAAGAGTAACCATTTGTGGTCTAAAACGTTTTTTGTCCCTCATACTTTCTTCTTCTTCTGGAATAAGGTGTACTGCTATATCACCACCTAGTGGCCAAACTGAAACGCCCTCCAGGAGAGGCAGAACAATGTTTGCAATGTTAACGATCTGAACATTTTTGCCAGAACTTCTCCTTCAGCGTTTTCAGCTATCAGCTTCAGCGTTTTCAACTAGTAACTTCAGCGTTTTCAGCTATCAGCTTCAGCGTTTTCAACTAGTAACTTCAGCGTTTTCAGGTATCAGCTTCAGCGTTTTCAACTATTAATTTCAGCGTTTTCAGGTATTAACTTCAGTGTTTTCCGCTATCAGCTTCAGCGTTTTCAACTATGAACTTCAGCGTTTTCAGGTATCAGCTTCAGCGTTTTCAACTAGTAACTTCAGCGTTTTCCGCTATCAGCTTCAGCGTTTTCAACTATTAATTTCAGCGTTTTCAGGTATTAACTTCAGCGTTTTCAGCTATCAGCTTTAGGGTTTTCAGCTATTAACTTAAGCATTTTCAGCTAATAACTTCAGCGTTTTCAGCTATTAACTTCAACTAATAACTAAATTTATTTCTAAACAAATGTGTATAAAATTGAATTGAATTGAAAAATTAAAAAAAAAATCAGAATCAAATTAATTCTGGAAATCATAATCGATACCCAGCCCTACTCCAATGACATCAAAACACACACAAGGACAGCACAATAAATCACGCCGTCTGCAGCCGCTCGCCGTCTGCAGCCGCTCGCCGTCTGCAGCCTCGCCTGCACTGCAGCTCTGTGGTATTTTCGGAACACCATTTAATTTCCAGCCACCTTTTGTTCCAGGTCTCAGAGCCGGAGCTATTTCGGGCAGACAGCTACTGAGCGGAGTTGAAGGGGTGTAAAAAATGAGCGCTGGTGGCTGAGGTTAAGACGGCGCCTCAGATGCTGTGCTTCAAGTGCGAGAGTCCATAGAGGAGGCTGAGACTATTTGGAGCTGACAGTTAGAGGCCGGGCGATTGTGTTCTGCTCTACCTGTAACTCTTCCTCCTCTCTCCTCCTCCTCCTTTATCTCCCCTGACATCCTCCTCCTATCTCCCATCTCCTTTAATAAAGGCGAGAACACATCCTTCCTCTCCGCAAACACTTTAGCAAACCATCCTCCCCGCTATATTTCCTGGAGCCCCGTCCTCCCCACCTGTAGTGTCCGGCGTCGGCGGGTAAACACCGCGCTGACCTTGTAGTTTGATGAAAGATTAACCTGCTACAATGATTCATATTAACCCTTAACCCCCGCGCTCGGCCTCCTTCCCTGAATAACACCCACTGCAGAGCCCGCCGCCCCTCCCTCTACTCTCTCATTCCCCTCTCTGCATTCAAATCCTAGCCAACAGAGTTACCATGGTTACCTTTTCACCACAGTCTCCCGCTCTGTCCAGCTGTATCCCACCAACTCCACATCCTCCCTTCATTAGAACCCCGTGCACTCGGAGACGTGCGGCCCGCAGCCAGGCAGGAGCGCCGTTCATGCTAAGCAAGCCGCCATCTGGCTTTTATGTCGGGGATGAAGGATCGACGTGCAAAAGAGGAAAACTTTACATCTATAAAAAGATTTCTGCAAGGATGCTGACTGGATGAACTCTGATGATCGGCTTCTTGCTGTTCGTGTCGAAGATGCGACTTTCTATTAGTCCGAGCTTTGATTGATGAAGCAGATCAGCTCAATTATGAAGCGTTCAACTCCAATAGATTCAACTTAAAAATGACTTTTAATTTTAACTTCCTTTTCAAAAAACCCTGTCTTTTGTAAAAGAGGTTTATTTAATTATAATTGTTCCGTTTTTGGTCAAAATAAAAAAACGTGTCGTTTTCAAGGACATATTTTCTGCAGAGCGGCAGGAGTTAGCTAGCTTACAGCCCCTCAGAGAATCATCGAAGCCATCCAGCCGTACAGTTTTGATCCAGCTCAGACGAGGAAAACAAAGACGTTCATGGATCTATTAATCTGCCAAAGGATGCATCCGAATGCAGCTTGTGGCTCACCAACTCTTGGACCTTCATTACAGCTACTAGGGTTGGGCACCGATTGGGTTTTATTCAGTTCCGGTGCCAAAGCGGTTCTTTGGTTTTGTTTTGGTTCCTATTCGGTGCCAATTTTGGTACATCAGTTATAAAAAATAATGCCTACATCTTCCCAAATCAACACATTTTCATTCTCAAGTCGTCACATATTGATGCATTTTTAAGACTTCTGCGCCAAAAATTGACATTTCGGAAGTCATCATTTTATTTTTTTTGACATCCCGCCCTTTTTTTGCCACACGGCGAATTTGCTCCTCACCGCCTGTCAAAAACGAGTGTCACACTTCCAAAGAAATTTAAGACACAGAGATCAGCTGTATTTATTGTGAGGAGTTCTACAAAAATAATCTTTAAAAAATCTCTAAAAATGAAATCCTTCAAAGATTTTCTCATTTCCGGGGCATCTATCTCACTCGGGGGGGTGTGTGTCTGGATGACAGCCGCTTCTGCGGTGTTCCTGTGTCTCTGAGTTTAAAGGCTGTCTCGCATTAACCCGAGAAGGAAATAGGGGCTCTTTATTATTATTGTCTCGACAAAAATAAGAAAACATCACAGTTCAGGAGACCCGAGCAGGCTGCTCCTGCTCCCCGCAGCGGCTGTCTGCCAGAACTTCAACGTACTGAGCAGAGTAGAAGTGATTGACATGTCCTAAGACTAATAGATCTTCACTGAAACTTAGCACTGACATGCAGAACCAATTGCAGCAGCTTCTTTCTGTTTCAGTAGAACCGCATAAATCATAACAGTTCCTACTTGAAACCAAATTTTGGTGCCCAACCGTAACAGTTTCAACACTTTTTCATCTGCCCCTGATTCATTTGAATAAAGAAAGACCCAAACATGTTATTTTAACTATAATTTTCTTCATATATGTCCTAAAAACAGGATTTTCAATGGAGTGCTTGAATAAAATCAGCAGCTCAGCATGAAGCCGCGGCGTGCCATCATTCACAGTGGAAGCTTTGGATCAGAACTGAACTTTACCACTCTGGCAGGACTTGTCAGCAGCAAGGTTCATCGAATACCACCTCACGTCTTCAGGTGTTTGTGAAATCAAAGAGGTGAGAGCGTGTGATCCGCTCAGGTGAAGGAGGGGGATCATTTGCAGGTGTGAGGCCAAAGTGCAGATATATTTTTGGAATAATATTTTTAGATTTATGGAGAGGAAAGAGTTTCCTCCTTCTGTTGATTAATACCATGTGCTTTTATTGTGATAGGTTCGGATTCAGTAAAACAATATTGGAACATGACAATTTAAATTAAAAAAGGCTAACTCTAAGAAAAAATGTTAAAGGAAAATATGTACAGATTTGCAGATTTTTTTGTTTCATTGCAAATTTTAACTCAATTGCAAAAAAAATATTTTGACTTTCAATGGAAAATGGGCTCTTTCTTTTCAACCCTAAAGAGCAGCTATTTTCTTGTTTTATATATTTATACTTTTAACTTTTCAATTTTTAAAAAGCTTTTTGCATATTTATAACTATACTAAGAAACTCAAGCCTAATATCCCAAAATCTAGTCATCTAAACGGAGAATTATGAGGAAAAAAAGTGCCTTCATATTCTACGTTGCTCCCATTTGATGACGTCATCAACAGCCGCCGGTCAGCTACGTTGGCGCGCAGCTGCTAGCGCTCGGAAATACACAATAACATCAGTTTTACAACGTTAAAAATGTCACGTTGTAACAAAAAGTTATAACTTAAATTTAAATGTAACCGTCTGTGCTTTAGAGCGCG
>NC_050519.1:2975936-2976498 GCF_002922805.2 Oryzias melastigma
TTTTTTGTCCTTTACTTTCTTGCTTTTCACTTTAACTTCCATGAGTCTATCAACAAATTGATGTAAATATCTCTTTTTCAGGCACTACAGAGCATCCACAAAGAGAAGCATCTTTGTTTGCGCCAAATCATTTGTCATATTTGTGTCCATTTAAGGATGTACATTGTTCCAAATATACAGTGGACTCCTATAAAACTAAATTCTCTTCCATAAAACGTTTTAGTGGATCCAAACACCAGATAAATCTTTAAAGTAGAAGTCAGTGGTCAGCAACCTTTAACAGTAAAAGAGTCATTTGGGCTTGTTTTCTACTCATCAAAACCTAGAAGGAGCTGCATAGTCCTACTTTAGCCTTTAAGAAATTTGGATTTGCATTCATGAACCTTCTGCTTTTTTAATAATATATATGAATTATGTCTATTTTTTGGCATGAACAAAAACAAAAATATAAAAACAACCAAGAATCTCTCAAATTTTTTTTTTTTTCTGACTTATTTTCTGTTTGGCCGAGGATCCACCATGGAGAGATAAAAGAACCACATGTGGATCTGGAGCCGCAGCT
>NC_050519.1:2976529-2990087 GCF_002922805.2 Oryzias melastigma
AAAAGGGAACAAAAGAGTTGGGTACAAATGCCGGTTCAAAAATAAAAATGGAAAAAAACAAAGTTGAAGTTCAGCACAATAACTGTCTTTTATGAGTTTATAGTTTTAAGTTTGTGTAATTTAAACAAACAAAAAAAGTGTTTTTGGTTTTTTTTAATATTCAATTGGATCTGAGTTTGTGACAAAAATCCAAAAAGTCTGGGTGGGAGTTTTTGAAATTCAGATCAGGTACCAAAGACGTGTTTTCTCAAAACATCAATTTGATTTTAACTCCCTAAAAACCCAGCTGCTCCAAACATTAATTAGTATTTTTGGATTATTCCACTAGCTGATGATTTAGCCTGAAACTGATAGATAAAGTGTGAAATCTGAGCGCGCCCTCATCAGCGGAGTGTAACCACGACCGCGCCGCAGCAGATGGTTGGACGGAAATGTTGCTCACTGCAGGATGACAGTCAAACGTGCAGCGAGCCGAGCAGAGAGCAGCGCTACGCTCCTCGCCAGTATTCTGTCTGCACATCAGCATGGAGGCCCATCGATAACGTCTCAACCCACGCCAAGATGGCAGCTCACGCAGCCTTAAGAAGAAAAAAACTAAAGAGGCGAGCTCATCATGTCTGTTGTGTGCGGTGGGAATGGAGCCGTGACCTTTCCTGATGGCGGTGACATCCCCACACTCATCCTGAGAGGCTGGGAGACGGAGGGAAATCTGCTCACACACACAAACCGCAATTTCTGAGACAAGGAAGTAATTTCAGAGGACGACCTGAACAGGAGATAGCGCTCTGTTGACTGTGTCACAGCTGGATCGTGGACACTGTGCCATGCTGATTCAGTCAATCTATGCAATCAATGCGCTTTTAATTAAAATTCTGTTAAAGGTGGTACATGTCCAAGAAGATAAATATCATAAGGCAGTACGGGTCAATATCGGTATTGATCAACAACAACATCTGAATCTCTTAATTTGAGCAGAAGTCATTGAACACATCAATCAGGCTCTTTTCTGCTGTCCTCCGTTTCCTTTGGGACTTTCTGAGTTCATTGTTGTGTTACTGCAGCTTCAGAGGTTAACAATCCTGAGAAAGAATCACCTGTAGGATCAGTTCTTCATCTAAACATCTGCAGATAGAATGGAAATCAGATGAAGTGAACAACGACAGAGCAGAGCTGTCGTAAAGCCCTCACGCTGCAGCAGTGAGGTGATGAAAAGGGCAAGAATATGAACCCAGAGAGACCTGTTGTTTCTTTCGCTGTTTCCTCACTAACTAAGCAAAGGGCTAGCTTGTTGCCTAAATGCTAGCTAAACTCTAAAATAGTCTAAAATTCCCCAGTAAACTAAATTAGTCAAAAACGTTAGCATGTTGCTAAAGTATTAGCTAAATTCCAAATCAGCATGTAAAACCTCGGTTGATGGCAAAGTAGCCCAAAAAAAGCTAGCACATAGCTTAAAAACTAGCTAGACTCCAAAATAACCTAAAATTCCCCAGTAAACTTAGTCAGTCAAAAACGTTAGCCTGTTGCTAAAATGGAAGCTAAACTCCAAATTTGCCTAAAATCCCCAGTAGATAGTAAATTAACCAAAAACGTTAGCATGTTAATATTAGCTAAACTCCAAATTAGCATAAAAAACCTCAGCTGATGCCAAATTAGGTAAAAAAAAAAATTTAAAAAAAAGAAAGCGAGCTTGTTGCTTAATTACTAGCTAAACGTTAGCATGTTGCTACAATATTAGCTTAACTCCCAATTAGCATTAAAAAAAAACCTTGTTAGATGCCAAATAATTGGCAAAAAAGGTAGCTTAATACTTAATTACGACCTAAAGTCCAAGATAGCGTAAATTCTTCAGTAAACTAAGTTAGATAAAAACATTAGCATGTTGCTAAAATAGAAGCTGAACTCTTAATTAGCCTAGAATCCCCAATAGAAAACAAATTAGCCAAACACGTTAGCATGTTGCTAAAATATTTGCTAAACTCCAAATTTTTTGAAAATTACGATAAAATATTAAAACAGCCCATTAATATATTCGACTTGTTGCTAATCTACTTAAAAGTTTAACTCTTGTAGATTTAAGGACCCACTTCAATGAAAATTGTGTTTTTAGCATGTTCCTGTGGTGTTTTTCCCATGATGGAGGACATTTATAAAGAAAAATAAGATAAAAAATCTATAACTTCAAAAAGGTTATAGTTGCTACGTATAAACTACATTCTGATGGATCCACTTATAGACCAACAGATCCATGAACGTCTTTGTATTCCTCGTCTGAGCTGGAATCTGGATCAGAACTTTACGGCTGGATAGCTCAAATATTGCTTAGGTTTGGGTTGTGAGCAAATTTTTGTTTTATACACTCCAAAAAATGCCAGAAGAACATGTTAAAAACAGCAAAAACACAATTTTTATCAGAGTGTCTTTAAGTTCGGTTGCTGTGACCTAACTTCAATGTCACCTGAATAAATGAGAACCTTCACCGACTTTTTGAAAGACAGGAAAGTGTATCTGAAGAAGGGCGAGGGAGACAGAAATTGATCTCTCTTTCTTTGACAACAATGTGAAAAACTGCAGCTTGTAATTTCAGTGACAGCCGTTCCAGCAGCTGCTCTTCAATAAATCCACAATTAGAATTTGACTCCCCCCTCAAAATGTGCTCCAAATTGGAGAAGAGCTTCTTTTGTTTTAGTAAGAGCCAAAAAAGTATTCAACCTTCCTGTATAAAAATCTATTTATCGATGCAGCACCTCCAACAAATGCAGAGCTGTGCGTGTGGGCTGACAGCAGACAGAGGAACAAACCGGTGTGAGTTTCAGTGGGCGGCGTTCTCACTTTTCCCATCACAAGGCTTTGTTTTGGATGGCACCGTTGTGTTTTCACTCTAATGCATATTTTATTCTTTAAAATGAAGCTGCGAGTCCACAGAAAAGAAAAATGTTGTTTCTTTCCCTGGAAAATCAAATTGAAAATGTTCCATCTCAAAATAAACTAGAAACGTTGCATTACCTGCGATCATGCTAGTGTGAATGCTTTCTGCTGAAAGTCGTCGCTGAAAATGGCAACGCAATTGAAGGGATTTGCTGAAAATGCAAAAGCTATTTGCAAAATGCTAAATTTACTAAAAGACTGGAAATGTCATCAAAGAACTATGAAAGAGCGCTGAAGTTGACCAAAATTTCTGAAAAATGTGTAGTAAAATTATTTAAAAATCCCTCATAAATGCCAATTTTGCTAAAATATTTACCATGTTGCTTGAATATGAGCTAAACTCGAAGTTAGCCCAAAAAACCTCAGTCAATACCAAATTCGCCCCTCCAAAAAAATAAAGCTAGCTTGTTGCTTAAGCTAAACTCTAAATTTGCCTAAAAGCTCTAATAGATAGCAAATTAGCCAAAAATGGTAGCACGTTGCTAAAATATTAGCTTAACTCCAACTTATCTCAAAAAACCTCAGTAGATGTCAAATTAGACTAAATAAAGCTAGCTTGTTGCTTAAATACAAGCTAAACTCTAAATTTGCCCAAAAGCCCCAGTGGATAGCAAATTCGCCAAAAACGTTAGCATGTTGCTAAAATATTAGCATAGCTCCAAATTAGCATAAAAAGACCTTGGTAGATGCCAAATTAGCCACAAAAAAAGCAAGCTTGTTGCCTAATTACTAGATAAACTCCAAGATAGTTCAAAAAACCTTAGTAGATAGCAAATTAGCCAAAAACGTTCGCATGTCACTAAAATGTACCTAAACTCCAAATTATCACCAAAAAACCTCAGTAGATGTCAAATTAGACAAAAGAAAAAAAGCTAGCTTGTTGCTAAAATATTAGCTAAACTAAAAAAAGCATAAAAAACCTCAACAGATGGCAGATGCAAATTAGACTAAATAAAGCTAGCTTGTTGCTTAAATACAAGCTAAACTCTAAATTTGCCCAAAAGCCCCAGTAGATAGCAAATTAGCCAAAAACGTTAGCATGTTGCTAAAATATTAGCACAACTCCAAATCAGCATAAAAAAAACCTTGGTAGATGCCAAATTAGCCAAAAAAAAAGCAAGCTTGTTGCCCAATTACTAGCAAAACTCCAAAATAGCCTAAAATTCTTTAATTAACTAATTTAGATAAAACATTAGCCTGTTGCTAAAATAGAAACTAAACTCTAAATTAGCCTAAAACCCCAGTAGATAACAAACTTGCCAAAGGTTAGCATGTTGCTAAAATAGAAGCTAAACTCCAGTTTTTTTAAATAACTATAACAGATTAAAAAAACTAGCATATATAGAATATATTTAAAGGTTTGACGCTAATCTACTTATATTTTTAAATTTGAAGGCTTTCTTATTCATTTATTATGGGGCATATTTTGCTTGATATTTACAAACTATAAAGTTTATGGATATCAAAAATATAAGCAATAATGTCCTGAATTAGCTGAACGTTTTGATACCAAGATTGGTGAAATCACTGTAAGAGGGATTGAGTTTTTACTAAAAATATTCAAAAAGGAGCAGAAGAAATGTTTATTAAACATTCACACTATAGCGATCCTCATCCCACTGCTTTTTATTGGAGCAATCAGGGGAGGGGTTACAATGTTAAACCGGCCCATCACTCGCCTGCTCTGCACAGGAGTTAAATTTAACTAAAGATATATCAGCACAAACAAGACGACCCCCAGCGTCCGCTGGTTAGCATAAAACAAGCACTAACTGCTCACTTAGCAGGTGCTTCTCACTCCGCCTGCTTCATCTTGTTTGTCCCACCGGGAAGACAGAAAGCCGCTCATGCAGAAAACATGCCAGTGCAGCACCAAGACTAAATATAAACTCAGCCACCTTGGCTTGAAAATGTTGCCTAATTTAGAACAGATCATCTGGTCCTCCAAAGGTAGGTAAACATACCCAGAAAAACCAACAACACACTCGGGACGGGACTTTATTTAACGAAGACCTGAGCCAAAACGGAGAAGAAGGTGTGAAAAAGAAAGAAGTGCTGGGACACTTTGGCTTCCAGAAACACTTTTAGTATCAAAAATAACTACAAGGTTTTATTGTTTTAGTTTCTTTTTAATTTCGATTACAAATATGCTTTGATTTATGACAAATTTGAGGCCAAAAGATCATATTTATCACAGTTTGCTAGACCAATATCAGCTTGAAATGACCCCAAAACCTTAGTCAAGCTTCAGATCACTGAACTGTAGTTAAAGCATTGACTGTATATGAGAAGTGGACAGGAAGAGGAAGTATCTACCAGCTCCAAGAAGCCAAAAGCTCATAGAATTCTATTCAGTCATTCTTTCTGTCAAAATAACCATTCTTGATCTGATACTTTTTTAACTGATTCTTGCTAATCCTATTTTTTTCATGATTTTTTTTCTGCTTTTTAAGTCATGAATTACCCTATCAGATGCCTCAATAAAATAGGTAATCTCACGTCCGAACAAGTGGTAGATGTGTGGACAAAACCCCTCCTGAGTGGCTGCTCCAATCACCAATAAGAACCAATCACTACTTTCTGACGGTTTCTGGATCCAACATGGCAGCTGAAGTGACTTTATTTGGTCAGAGCTGGAAGTAAACTATGTTCTAAGGTGACGTAACACTCACTCATTCCAGTTTTCATTTATAGTCAATGAGTGAAAAGCAACACAATTTGAAAAAACACTTTTATTTGACTGAACTATTGTAGAAACCCAACCCCCTCAACAGGCTTGTGAAAATCCCGCCATAAAAAAACAGTTTCACAATCATCAGGCCATTATAATCCCATCCAGAGCGTCCCCCAGTCTGCTCCTGATCTGCATTCATTTCTACCCATCCCGTCTGCTCATTGAGCCTCATTTCATCCCTCTCTGCTCCGTTCTGGGCCCGGGGTAGTCCATCACACTTAAAGCTTACACTTTTCACAGACACTTACACTTTTAAGGCTTTTGACTTACTGCCAGGCAAAATCAACTTCAGGTTGAGCGACTGAGGAGGTTTTTTAAAAACCAGGAGGAAAATTCTTCATCAGGACGTAAAAGCATAGAAAACAATCGCCTTCATCTGCTGAAGAGGCAGTTTGTTTTCTTCCTGAGGACAGGAGGGGGTTGTGAACTTTGGAATAGATTTTCATGGGGGCTTGATGCCCAGCTTCCTCCCTTCAGTGTCATCAGCAGCGGCGTCCTCAGAAAAGAGCCGGACGAGCGCCGGCCTTGCTGATGAATGGAGCCCTGACGTCAGGGCCCACACACACTCATGCACAAACACTGGAAGCACTGTGACTAATCGCATGCAAACGCTGCTTGTGTTGCTTCATTTCAACCTGATTCATGAAGCTCCCAGGGGAAGGAGGCCCCGGGGGACTGGAGCATTCAACCACGTTGGATGTTAGTACAGGTGAATCAATGATGCCAGTCGATAACCCCCCCCCCATCTCGATAAAGACTCAGAGACACGTATGTGTTAGAGGAGGGCACCACCACAGCTGAACGCACTCACTGTCAATTTAAGATCTCCCTGATATTCTATGCAGCAATTTCACGCCGAGTCTGAGACTGATATCATTAAGCGGGTGGCATGTTGTAATGGGGGGGCGTCATGGAAGGCAGTGTGTGGACAAGAAGAAAAAAAACTATTTTTTAATTTAAAAGAATCCAGGAAATCAGATTGTTTAAGTCTTAACGAGTTTATTTGTAGCAGAAAATAAGTATTTATCTCCTTCTTCCTCTGAGACCGGTTTCTTCTTCTACCCTTTGTATTAATGTAGTCTGTTAGAACTGATCTGTATAAAAAACACCTGCACACCCTAAAAATGTCAGACTCCAACCTCTCCACCATGACTAAGACCAAAGAGCTGTCTTATTACACCAAAGTGTCCTCAGAAAGGTGGCTGTCCAGTGACAGGTGGGCGGCAGAAAGGCTACCAGTGACACGTGACATAAATGCCTGTCCACGCCCTAAAACAGTCAGACTGAAACCTCTCCACCATGACCAGGACCAAAGAGCTGTCTTATAACACCAAAGTGTCCTAAGAAAGGTGGCTGTCCAGTGACAGGTGGGCGGCAGAAAGATTACCAGATGGTCGGTGACACTTGACATAAATGCCTGTCGACACCCTAAAACAGTCTGACTCCAACCTCTCCACCATGACTAACACCAAAGAGCTGTCTTATTACACCAAAGTGTCCTAAGAAAGGTGGCTGTCCAGTGACAGGTGGGCGGCAGAAAGGCTACCAGATGGTCGGTGACATAAATGCCTGTCAACACCCTAAAACAGTCAGACTGAAACCTCTCCACCATGACCAGGACCAAAGAGCTGTCTTATAACACCAAAGTGTCCTAAGAAAGGTGGCTGTCCAGTGACAGGTGGGTGGCAGAGAGGCTACCAGTGACACGTGACATAAATGCCTGTCAACACCCTAAAACAGTCAGACTGCAACCTCTCCACCATGACCAGGACCAAAGAGCTGTCTTTGGACACCGGAAACAAGATTGTAGACCTCAACCAGACTTGACAAGTTTTAAGAAAAACGTAAAAATTCCCAGCAACCGGACAATTTTTCTCTAAAAGTTGTCATTGGTCAATGGTTGCTTGGATAGGTTTCGAGGTCACTGAGTGGCTGTCCAGTGTCAGGCAGTCGGTGGAGCTTAACATGGATGGTTGTCCACACCCTAAAATGATAAGACTGACACCTCTTTACCATGATCAAGACCACAGAGCTGTCGGAGGATATATAAGGTTATAGATCTGAACCAGACCGAACAACTTTAAAAAAAAGTAAACGTTTTACAGCGACCAGACAATTTTTTTCTAAAAGTTTACAATGGTCAGTGTCCGTCCGGCACAATTTGAGGTGGGCGGCAGGAAGGCTACCAGGTGGCATTTGACTTGGATGCCTGTCCACAACGTAAAACAGTCAGACTGCAACCTATCCACCATTACGAAGACCAAAGAGCTGTCAAAGGACACCAGGAACAAGATTGTATACCTGAACCAGACTTTTAGGAAACAAATAAAAAAAGTTACACATTTACGGCAACCAGACAACTTTTCTCTGATAATTGACATCAGTCGGTGGCTGCTCAAGGAATATGTCAAGATCTCTGGGTGGCAGTCTAGTGACAGGGGGGCAGCAGGAAGGGTACCAGGCGGCTAGAAACAGAAACAGGATTATAGACCTGAACCAGACTTTTGAGAAACAGCTTTAACAGGTTTTGACAAAAAGTTATGATATGAACGTGACCGGACGATGTTTGTCTAAAAGTTTATAACGGTCAGTAGCTGCTTGGGCACATAATGAGGAGGGCAGCAGGAAGGGTACCAGGTTGCACTTGACATGGACACATGTCCACAACCTAAAACAGTCAACCTCTCCATGACCTGGACCGAAGAGCTATCAAAGGACACCAGAAACAAGATTTTAGACTTGAGCCAGACTGTTAAGAAACAGATTTAACAAGTTTAAAGAAAGAGTTAAAATTGTACAGTGAGCGGCTGCTTTTCTCTTAAAGTTGACCTTAGTAAGTGTCTGCCTGGACTCATCCTGAGGTCGCTAGGTGGCAGTCCACTGACAGTGGGCAGCAGGAAAGCTTCAAGACTGGTGGCACGTGAAATAGTCGCCTATTCACACCCTAAAACAGTCAGACTGCAACCTCTCCACCGACACTAAAGAGCTGTGGAAATTCACCCAAAACAAGGTTGTAGATCTTAAATCGTCTTATAAAAAAAGGTTTGAACAGGTTAATTAAAATATTATGGTGACCAGACGATTCTTCTCAAAAGTTTACATCGGTCTGAGGCCTCCTGGACACATTTTGAGGTCACTGTGTGGCAGCATAGTGACAGGCGGGCAGCAGGAAGGCTACCATGCGGCAGGTGACGCTGACACCCGACTGATCTACATTTGGCACCTTATTTTGATCAAATCTTGTAGATTCTGCTGATCCCTCCCCATCACCCAGAAGTGTATTAGGTCCCATATTTTAGAGTCAACCTCCGTTTGTCCTCATATAGTAGTTTTTTTTAACTGATTTTGTCCATTTTTCCATTAAAGTGGCCTAACTTTTATTTTTTTGAGAAGGTATGGACTCCATAAACCTAAATGACCGTGGACAGAACAAAGCAGATGTTTGACGATGCATATTTGTGGTATTTTTGCTTCATCAGGATGCTACGTTCTACTCCTGCAGGTGCTACGAAGACAGAAACACAGTGATCATGTAATGCTTAACAGTCAACGAGAAAGGGATTACTATTGAAAACCAATAAAGAAGTCATCTGTTCTGTGGAGCACTTTGGTCTGCCTGAACCTCAGCACCCTGGACTGCCGTGCCACCGTCTGCAGAGCGGCAGGTCCCCCGCCGTCCCCATCCCATCCCGTTCCAGCGGGTCAATAAATATATTTATAAGTGCTGTCGGGGTAAATGTGCATTTGATGTCTTCTAACGCCCCGCTGCCACTTGAGCTAATCTGTGATTTTGTTCTCCTCAGCTAAACATACAGAAGGTCAATTGAGCTTATGCTTGTACGATAAACTATTAATTAGAATGAAATTCCTCCTCATTTCCTCCCTTCTTAGTTATTAAGCCCCTTAATGTGATTTCATGGCAGGTCATACAGTTTGCGATTATACACTCCCACATTTTTATGTCTTTTGCTACAACAAACAGTTTATTTTGGTTATTGCGGCGCTCTTACAAGCAGGCCTTATTTTTAGAAAGCGGCACAACAGCCTGATTAGGTTTTCCTTAAACTGGATAATTTGGCGTTCCACATTTTAATCACCACTCATCCTTGTCAAATGGAATATAGAGCACCCCCCCGCCCTTCTCCACGCTCTCCTGCCTCGCCCTCCCACTCAAACCCTCCGAAGTGGCGCTCTCATTAGGATGCGGAGAGCAGCTCTGATCTATTCAAAACGGCCCTCCAAGAGCAGGGACCTCCTCCCCTTTCGGAGGAGGCCGAGAGCTGCAGATTAAAAAGTCGCTGTGTTCATCACCCCGCTGAAGCTCTCCCATTAGCAGACATTACCTCCACCCCACATGGTCAGATCCCTAACTGGGGGCTCCATGCGTTCCATTAAGTGTCTCCTTAATGTTAACATCTTCACATTCGGCTTTCTGCTTCAAATGAAATCCATTTATTACTGTCCGCTCTGCGGCGCCGACGATCAGGAAGTCGATTTTTGGAACAATTAATCCATATTTAAGGCTGCTTTTGTTCTCCTCTGGATGAGGGGAAGCGGCGTAAACTCGCAGAGAAACGGTTGTCCTGCGCCGGCGAGCCGAGCGCGTGTTGCTCCCAGCTGTTCTGGAGCGGAGGTCTTGGTTCAGCGTTCCTGCGGTTCCCTCACGCTCCTTTCAGGAAAAAGCATGCGTGCGATTTGACTCCAGAGGTCAAACGGTGCCGTGTCAGCTCTTCCTCTGTGACTGGTTGTGTTTGTGACATTTCTGTGATGGGTCAGTCGGTCTTTGTTCTCCGGGAGAACTCTGTGCATAAACACATTTGACAAACTTTTGAGTGAAATCATCTGTCGAAAGATTGTATCTCATCTGTTTCAATAAATATTTAATAAAATCCAAGAGTCTGTCAGCAAAAATGAATAAAACAAGAGAATTAACTGAAGGGTTTTGGCTTCCGTTGGTCATGAGATCATCTCAAAGACATAATAAATAATATAACGATCAATTGATTAATCGGCTTCTATTCCTACCATCCAACCGAATAGATCTGTCTGAGGCAGAATCGAATTGAATCTAATCGACTTATATCAGGGGTCGGCAACCTTTAACAGTAAAAGAGTCATGCGGACTCGTTTTCGTATATTCGTACTTTAGTCTTAAATCAATTTGGATTTGGATTCATTACCTTTTTTTAAAAAAAAAATGAATTATGTCTATTTTTGGCATGAAGAAAAGACAAAATATAAAAAGAACCTAGCATCTCTCAAAATTTGATTTCTTTTTAACATATAACAGAAGCTCAAATAACTTACTTTCAAAATAAAAGACTCTCTGTGCCAAACATGATCATCTCAGAGCTGCTAGTAACCAATGTTGAGGAGCATAAGATAAAATGTGCTTTTCATATAAAATCTGTTCATTCTGAGTCGAGCAAACAAGACGTAACAGAGAGCAGAACATTCAGTTTTCCCAATTTGAGTTTTTTTGGGGGGCAGGTGGACATAATTGGGGCAAGTTTGGAATAAGTTCTGCAGCTTTTAGTTATTTACTGAAAAATGTTTCAGCCAGGAACGTGCAGTCAGTCAGGTGAAGCTGCCTGCTATTAGGACCGACTCTTTTCCAGAATATAAGTCGCAGTTTCTTCAGTTTAGCCAGAGGTGGAACTTATACTCAGGAGCGACTTGTTTGTGTTTTAGACATAAAAAGACAGAAATATTTGTTATTTTTCCAGGAAACATCGGTTCTTCTTTAGCAGTTGTTTCCTCTAACAACCACTAGAGGGCGCTTTGCTACTGACAGCAGCAGAAGAAGAGTCGTCCAAAACAAAAACGGAAGAGAATCTGATTGTTTTCCTCTTAAACTTTGATATTTTTCTTATACACATCAAAAGACTAGTATTATTGTATTTATTTGTTAATTTTTTAGCTACGCTGGGCAGATTTTTTATGAAACGTCAGACTTTTTCCCAAAAGTGCGACTCATATATTGTTTTCTTCTTCTTGATAAGACGTTTTTTTGCTCTTGCGACTTATACTCTGGTGCGACTTATACTCAGGTGCGACTTATACTCAGGTGCGACTTGTACTCAGGTGCGACTTATACTCTGGAAAATACAGTAATATAAATGTGTGTTCACCAACTTGCTCCATAAATCCATTTTATACATTCGGTCCTCATAATTTCACTATTACCCTCCAAATTGTTGTGTTTTGTGTCTTCAATTTCAGCTGTTTTGACATTATTTCAGTTTATAAATGATTATCAAAACATTTGTCTGTATCTTTAATCCATTTTCTATGTCTACTAAACAAGTTTATTGAACATTTGTTCATGTTTATGTACGACTGAGCAATATCTTCTGTGAAACGACAGGAGCTAACGACGCTAGCAACTGTTGCTAAGGGCTAAGCTGAAACATCACAAAGCAAATACAAAGCTATCATCAAGCAAGTGTGGACATGCAGAAGATATTGATTAGTAAACATATGAAGGCGGGGCCACAAATGGCCCGCGGGCCGTCATTTTGAGACCCCTGATTTATATCTTTGACTTGATCTCATGAAAAATGAAAGCTTTTTTTTCAGTCCAAAAGCTTCTTTAGCAGCTGCCACCTTAAAGTAAAAAAAAAAGTTATTTTTAGACAGATAAAAATGATAAATTCACTAATGGACGCGCTCTGACACATTCTGGAAATCTGTGCTTTTCTAAAAATCACTCCAAACTAATGGATGCAGAATGTTTTTCTGTAACACAAAGCATACAGGGCTTGGCAATTACAGCAATTACTCCTACACAAATGTTGAAAATATAGCATCCAGCACATTGTTTGTGCTGCTGAAACTCCAGTCTCCGACTACATTTACAATCTTCAGGGAGGAGATCTAAATATGACGGATTTTGGATGCAGCCTCTGCATTTATATCTCCAAAATATTCACTTTGCTGTTTGTTTATGAGGCTCTTGTGGCGAACGCTGCGTGTAGCACCAAGTAATTCTCCCCGATTGATGGCGAACACAGAAGTGTTTCCTGCTCGGAGCACACGGAAGCGTCCCGACGCTTTTTGTGCTTTCAAACTGTCACAAAATTGCGCGGTGGCGTTTGAGCTGGCAGGATTCTCCGTCAGACTCTTCTCCGGCCAGCGAGCATTACAGGTTTAATGCACTTTGTAATAGACTCTGCAGAGGGGGGATCGATGGTTTGCACCATTTAGGTGATGCACGTTATGGATAAATCTAACTGTTGGAGGCAGGGCTGGATCCCTGCAGCCCGCATCACTGAACTCCAAAAACACACCATGCTGCTGACTTCAGGACCCTTCAGCTCAAATTAAGTCGTGAAAAGAAAACTGCACCTCAGTAGAAACAGAAAGTATGTGGAAGAGCAACTTCAAATCTTAAATTTAGCTGAAAAACAAAATTCACAAATGTTGCCTTTTTATTATTTTAGTTTTTAAGCAAAACTTTCCACCAACTCAAAAACCTCTTTGGATCTTTAGAGGAAATCTGCATCTTAAAGGCCTCTGTTCATGTAACTGTACACGAAAGGTCCAGAGGGACTCCTGAACATCTCAGAACAGAACCAGCAAGACCAGGTGGGCCCAAATGGTTTAAAAGTGGGGAGAAAATGTGGGCCCCAAATGGGTTGTCCACAGTTTCTGTGGTGCCTCCCCCTGTGTTTGCCCACATTACTTAGTAGGCACTTGGTGGATAGGGTCACTATGCTAGCCAGCCACCCGGTGGACAGCATAGCGTGCTAGTGAGCTAGCGAGCTCCGTTGTGAAGCATGCTAGAAGGCTTCACTGTAGCATGCTAGCAAGCTCCACTGTATCATGCTAGCGAGCTCCACTGTAGCATGCTAGCAAGCTCCACTGTATCATGCTAGCGAGCTCCACTGTAGCATGCTA
>NC_050519.1:2990361-3004254 GCF_002922805.2 Oryzias melastigma
ATGCTAGGGAGCTCCACTGTCATATAGTAGCGAGCTCCACTGTGTCATGCTAGCGAGCTCAACTGTAGCATGCTAGCAAGCTCCACTGTATCATGCTAGCAAGCTCCACTGTATCATGCTAGCAAGCTCCACTGTATCATGCTAGCGAGCTCCACTGTATCATGCTAGCGAGCTCCACTGTAGCATGCTAGCGAGCTCCATTGTAATATGCTAGCGAGCTCCACTGTATCATGCTAGCAAGCTCCATTGCAGCATGCTAGCGAGATCCACTGTAGCATGCTAGCGAGCTTCTCTGTAGCATGCTAGCGAACCCTGCTTTATCAAGCTAGCAAGCTCCTCTGTTTTGAGCTAGCATGCTAGCGATTCTACCCATTGAATCCCCACTTCAGCCACTTCAATCCCCACTTTTCTGCCACTTTTAAATCATACTCGGCTTTGCAGGAGAAGCTCAACTTTTCAATGTTATCAACTCCACCAAATCACTTGTTTGCTTTATTATTTTTATCTCCTTTAGTCAACTAAATGACCAATAATCGCCCACTAGAATAGTTGACAAATAATTTAATAGTGGATTAGTCATTTCTTTATGTTATATGGAGTCAGAGTGTGAAGTTGAACAAAGTTGTAGCGTTCAACACCAAAAAAGTACTTTATCTATATTTGAGTCACTGAGACCAAAACTTTATCTTTTGTGAAAAATAGTTCCTTTGTTTCATTTGATTTTAAACTTGTTTAAATACCAGTAAAGTAAAGAAGCTGCACGATTCATTAAAAGTTTAATAAAATATATTCTTAATTATCTTTATTTGTAGTTATAGTTTAAAGCTAATGATGGTTAAGAGGTGTGTTTACATCCACTTTGAGAATGACTCGATTAGTCGACTATTAAAATAATCCCTTTATTTATAATAATTTATAATCCCTTAATAAACATATTTTAATTTGACTTCCAAATCTGTGAACTTCTTTTAATTTTTACTCTGAAGCTGAAGAATTAAGAAAATTACAGTCAAAGTTTAAAAGTCATTTGAGTTTTTAATTAAAAAGGAGTTTATTCTGAATAAACGCAGAAGTGAAGCGCTGAGTGCTTTTATTTTGAAGAGAAACTGTTCTAACTCTGAAGAAACTAACAGACGAAAAAACATAAATTGAACTTTTTCAAGTAATTTTTATAATAAATCAGATTTCTCTCATTGAAGACGCAAATTCTGAAATATGGAGCGCGTGGAGCTGCGCGCGCGACCTAACAGGTGTAGTAATGGCCCCGCCCCGCCCCAGCCGTCCCGGTGAATGACACGGTGACTAACACGCAGCCAGATAAACGCTCACGCTGACAAACACGATAAGGCTTTGCCCACAAACCGCGGACTGAGTGATGGACGTCTCCATGGAGACCGGTCTCCATGACTGACACCTGCGCTGCGGAGCGGGAAGAACCAGAAAGGTGAGGGTGTGAGGAGAGGGGGGGCCTCCGCTCCTCTGCTCCTCTCCGGGTTCTCCTCTCCCTCTCCCACGCTGTGCGAAATGGAAGCTCTCGAAGAGACCCGAGGTTGCCATAGTAACCTGCCATAGTAACCACTCACCATCTTGTGTGTCTCCGTCGCGTCAGCGGAGGCTCGGTGCGCCCGTCGCCCCGCTCCGCTGCTGCAGCTCCGCGCGCGCGCGTCCATGGAGCAAAACTTACAGCAGCGGTTCCGGTCCGAACTTTTCCTTTGATCTGCGCGTCTTTACGGTCCAGGAGGAAATGAGGATCCAGAAAACAAACTGAAGGATCCGCTGGAAACACGCGGGATTTACGCAGCGCCGGCGCGCGCGCTGCCTCCTCCGTGCCCCCTCCGTCTCACCGTGACGCCCAAAGCACAACAAGCGACTAGCAGATCCAAAAAGAACATTTGATTACGTGTTATCTCGCGCCACAGCGCGCGCCCACGCTCCTCTCCAGGCATCTGATCTGTGAGGAGCGCCGTGCGTGGAAACCAAACCTGTCTGTCCGCGTGACACCGAGCGAGCAAGCTGTTACAGCTCACACTTGGTCACCGGGATGACGGTTTGGTGTTTTGCCGCGCTCATTCAGCGGCTCCTTCCCGCCATCATCAATATTGATGCTGTCATCAAGCGGCAGCATCTGTACGCCGCCACCGCTGCGCCTGCAGCCAGTCAGCGAGGCAGACGGAGCGGAGGCCGCAGCCCGCGTGCCCGCGAGCCTCATCACTGACCCGAAACAAAGTGTAGCTGCAAAACAGAGAGGGGGGGGGGGGGTCACTGAGGCCTGCCCCCCCTCATTACCCGCATTTAGAACCTAACCAGGAGCGCAATATCCAAATTCTGCGCCGCGCGCTCTGAAGGATTTGGCACAAACCCCCAAAAGTTGATTTTTCAGGTCACGACGTGAACGCATCTCTCAGGAGGAACCCTCACCGGGTCCAATTATGTCCACTCAACTGATTACAGCATCCGTTTTCATGTCATTACCCGCCGCTGCTCTTCAGAAGATTGTTCAATAATTAATGCCGGGGCGGCAGCGGCGCCCCCGCAGAGCTGACGCGCGGCTAAACACCCTCATCCACCCATCCATCCATCACGGGATGCGTCTGTGAGCGCAAAGGCCTCCAAACTGCGCCAAAACCTGAGCGGGGTTCGAGCGCGCGGCTGTGCAGCCATCACTCACTGACGGCGCGTTCACGTGAGGAGACCAGTGACCGTCTTGTCCTGACAGAGCGTCGGTGTCCGCGTTTCCTCCAGAATTACGCGCAGAAAAACGCGGGTTTCGACTCTCTGCGCGTGACGCAGCAGCAGAGATCCACTTCACGTTCGAGTTTTTATTGATTCATGAGACTTTTTTCCATCTCCACTTGTTGGACTTTTATACTGGAGGTGACACCTGCAGGTCAGGTGTGTTCCTGGGTTTCACCTTGTTTACCGTTTCCATCCTTGGATGAGATGGAGCAGCAGCTCCAAAGGCGCACGCTCAGATCTTGGATCACTAAAAACAGATTTTCTCGTTTTCTTGTTTTTGGAGCTCAAATGAACGAATAAATAAATAAAATCCAGTGTTGAGAACCTCGTAACTTCCTGGTTTGGAGAGAACAGACTTTCGGCCTGTTGCAGCCGAAAAGACGCACGCAGATTTGAAATCTCTGAGCGGGAGGAGGAGATTGTGATTGCATGTGACGAGCTTCTCAGGAGAGCGCGGCCTCGTGGAGAGACTCTCCGCGCAGAGAGGAAGGAGCCCCACAATGGAGCCAGTGTGCGCCGAGAGCGCACGCAGGACGCACGAATGCGAATGTGGCAGGAATGGAAGACGATCCTCAATCATCTCGGTGGAGGGGGGGGGTGTCAAAGTGAGATTCACTACTCCCCACAAGCACGCGCACACACGCGCACACGCACTCAAAGTGTGCTCCAATCTGCTGAAAATTCATCCGAACCTTTCCCGTATCCAATCATCCTTCCAGAACTTCTTTCACCCCCCCCCCTCACCCCGCCCTCCATTAGCATTTTAATCCGCTCATAACCGTGTCATCGTGTCGGAGATGGAAGCAGCAGATCTCCATTCATCACCTCTAATCTATCTACTCCCTGTTCTCCGCCGGAGGGGCTCTGACTCAAAGCTTAACCTACCGCGAGTGAGCCGCAAGGTGCCTGCATGCGCGCGCGCACCCTCCCTCTTCCTCCTCCTCCTCCTCCTCTTCCATACATCTGGGGTCATCAGCAGGGGCCAGCAAGAGAGACGAGCAAGAACTGAGCCCGGATCAAACCGGCTGAACCGGAACGCGCGGAGCGAACCCACAGGTTTCCGTCAACAGCTGGCGCGCGTGCGGACGCGCTCCACGCCAAGGTTACATGAAGACGCAACAACAACAAATACACAAATAAATAAATAAAAGACGCACCGATGCTGAGAGTGGAAGCAAAGTTTAAGATGATGATCAGAGAAATGAAAAATAAAAATCCTCAGATTTCCTCGATGCGCAGCAGCTCTCCAGAAAACACGCGAGTTCAGGTCACGCATGATATCCGCACATGGATGCGGGTATCGGTTCAGATTGTTGCGCGTGGAGCAAACTGTCCACCACGCGCGCGTGCGCGCACACACACACAGAGGAAGCAGCATCTCCGCATCCGTGAATGTCAGACTTACGTTTCCCGCGAGGATGCTGCCATCAGGTCCCGTCACGCATCCTGCCCAAAGCGCGCCGCGCGGTAACGGAGAGCTCCCGGTTTCCGTTCCAGCGTATTCCACTGCAGAGCCGCCGCCGCCGCCGACGCTGTCTTCTCTCCCTCCCTGTCTCCCCCTCCCTCCCTCCTCCCTCCCTCTCCCGCCTTTCTCTCTCAGATTGATCCTCCGAGCGCCGCGCTGCCGCCGCCGCTTCAGCGAGAGCCGTCTTCAGGTGTGGAGCCGCCGGCGCGCGCGCGCGGGGAGGAGGAGCGGGAGGACGCGGGGGCTCTGCGGCCGTTCTCCTTCCAACTCCTTCATTTCATTGTCATCTTCCGCAGTAAACCCGGGAAAAGTTGCATCCTGGGAGTTTGGAAGTGCTCGATCGCACAATCAACAGAGGATGACGTCATAAGTTGCCGGTCGACACGTTTTACTCACCCATGTCCTGTTTACCGCCTCGCGGCACACGGAGCTGCTGCTGCTTGGCCGGTTGCCTTGGCAACGCACACAGAGCTGAGCCCCACCTGAGGAGCCCCGCCTCCTTAATCGGACTGTGCAGGTGGATGGGGGGGCGGGGTAGGACCCTCAATTAAAAGGTCAGGTGGAGGTCACATGGTCTGGTGAAGATGGAGCTGTGGGGGGGGGGTGATTAGTGCAGGATTGATCATGTTCTATATTGAGAACATGATCACAGGAGGAGGAGGAGGAGGAGGAGGAGGTCCACGGCCTCCTCTACTCCCATGCAGCACCTCCTCCTCGTCGCCGTGGCGATGGAGGCCCCTGGTGAAGACAGCCCTCGCTCTCAAGCTCTTTGCATTTCGCCGCTCCTTCCTGCTCCTCCCTCCTCCCTCCTCCTCCTCCTCCCTCACTCTATTAAATTTCTAGTCACACAACAGTGCGGTGGATATCCCTCCCTCTCGCTAACTCTCACACACCGCCGCCGTGCCCCTCCTCCCCCGTCTCCTCGCTCACACACATACATCTGTGGGGGTGTCGTCCTGGACTCCCCTCGTTTTTACTCCTCTTCCACCTCCTCATTGTGGATAAGGTTTGCTTGTGTCTGTGCTGCAGCGTCTCTCCAATGTGGAGGGTGTGCAGGCCAGCCTCCCCCTGACGGATGAAGCAGCTCTCAGGAACGGCGTGGGACGCGGACCGGCCGTCCGGCCTCGGTTGCAGCACTGCAGTCGACCGCCCGGTGTGGAGCGGGGGTCGCAACCTTTGACAGGAGAGCCGCTTGGGCTCGTTTTGATCAAAACCTGGACGGAGCCGCAGAGTTTTACTTCAGCCTGTAAGAAATTTAGATTTGGATTTATGACCCTTTTTTTAAAATAAATTTGAATAATGTCTATTTTTTATCACAAACAAAAACAAACATGTAAAAAGAACCTAGAATCTCTGAAAATTTTGATTTTTTAACTAATCTAAATTAAATATATCGTAATTAAGTCATCCTCACTTTTAAAAATTGCAGTTTATTTTTCTTTTATTTATTTTTTGTTCTTTCCCCTCTCTGTCCTCAGTAGTCTTACACTGCTTGGTTTTGTTATTTTAGTTTGGGGTTGGTAGTCTTAGTTTTCAGGCTTTATTTATTTGCTTTCTTTAGGCAGACATTAGCAATAAAAGAGTCATTTGGTCTCGTTTTCTACTGATGAAAACCTAGAAGGAACCGTATAGTTTTACTTTAGCCGGTAAATTTAAATTTAGATTTATGAGATTCAGGATGACAGAAACAGAGCCGGCTGCTCTTCCCGAACTGATTCCTGATCCGAATCCGACGGAGGATCAGCAGATTGATCCCAGACTAACTCTCCTCCAAACACAAACCTTGAACCTCCTTTCTAACAAAAACTCTCCAGCTGAACCTCCAGATCAAACGCCACATGGAGGCGGAGCTCCTCCCCAACCATCACCACGTTTTCCAGAGCGCCAGCCTGAATAGGAAGATTGTCCGTCCTGCTCCTCCATCTCTGGCTCCTGTCAGCACCTCCTCCGGCGGGGCATAAAACAAACTCTGGCCCCGGGCCTATAAACCCCATTATGCTGAGCAGCACTCCTGCCACCAGGCTGTATAATCTTCAAGCCTTAAACTGGTCCACTGCTGCTTTCTTCCCTTTTTCCCTCCATGACGACAGAATAAAAACCAAAATGCCACACAATCATTAGCATTTTAATTCAGGGCCATGGTGAGTCTGACCCCAGCCACTCTACAGTAAAAAGCCTCCAAACAGAACAAACCCAGTTCTCTGGAAAGTTCAAGGCTAAGTGACTTTAATGCACTTAAGGTATTTACTGCAGAACCAGAGCTGGGAGACAGACTTGAGGACACGCAGACGTGGGTCGAGTCAGAACAGCGTCTAGAAGAAGAATCCATCTGCCTCTTTCTCTGGAGAAAACGTAACCAGAAGTGAAACAAGGAATGAAATCCAGAGCGGTTTATATTACTGAGACAGATTTCAGAGGCCAAATGATTAATAAATCAGTCTGTAAAGTTAAAAACACAATTTATAAGCAAACAAGAATAAAAAATATCTTAAAGTGTCTGTTTATGTTAGATCAAATAATAAAATAAAACTGCAGCTCCTTTGGAAAACAGTCTTACAGACACATTTTTCTGCTGCTCTGCTCACCTGGCAGGTGAGGCAGATGCACCTGCCGGGTAATTAAAGGGTAACCAAAACCCTAAATCAACTTTTTTCGGCTGTTGACCTCCATAAATGGGGCTTTAAAAGTGCTGTCTGTTGGTCATTGCCAAATTTTCCTTGAAATTCTTGTCTAAAACCGTCTGTGTGTTGCCCCCTGCAGGTTGAATTGAGGTATTACAGTTGGATTTTGTGACGTAAGTTTCTGAAGTCCGACGTCATGATCTGCAGCTCCAGTGATGATAACAGTCCTGCTCTCCAAGCCCCACCCCTCTGAGGGGATTTTCAGATTTCGTCTGTGGGCGGAGTCAGAATCCAACTCTCCTGTTTGGTGACCCTTTAAGTCAGAGGAGATCAAGGCCGAAAGGGAGCAGAGCAGCAGGCTGAGGAGCTGGTTGGGTTTTAGATGGTGTTGGTTTGTTCTCTTTTGTCCTCCTGGGTTTATGTATTATAGTTTGGGGTTGGTAGTCTCAGTTTGTGGGCTTTGTTTATTTGTTTTCTTTAGGTAGTTTTGGTTAGGTAGCCCTCTTCCTGACTCTGACGGTCGACTCGGCTGGGTCATCTGGGTTATTTTATGTTCGGTTGAGGTTCCGATTCCTTTTGGTTTGTCTTTTTTAATTATTTCATTTTCGTTCTTTTATTTCAGGACGCAGGATTTTATTTATTTAATAAACCGTTTTCCTTTGATTCTCACTGGTGTCCAGTTGTTGTCCTCTTCTGTATTTTCCCCCCTCAGACCTGACTCAGGGTTACCCATAGGGGGCGTAACAGTGTCCATTGAGTGTTGGACCATGGAGGTGCATGCGAGGAGTAGGCGGATGACGGCGTGACCACAGCGGTTCTCCGTATTCGGCGTATCTCCAGCCCCTAACCCTCGTATATGAGGATGGAATACTGAATGGAAAGGATTTAATATACTTTGTTGGAATGTCAAATGATCGCATTAATCACGATTAATTAATTACAGATATTCATCACGTTATTTTCTTTTTTAAAATTGCGTTAACCTCATTTTTGCAACGGATAACTTCCGTGTTAATGCACACCCGGAGGAGCATTGTATCCCAGTTATGGCTACTTAAGAAAAACATAAACGTTAATGAATTAATAATTTATTTATAGGTTAAAATATACATATTTTTAATAATTTATAGGTTTAAATATGCATATTTTTAATAAAAGCGGACTGTTTAATTTGCGTCTCGCTGTCATGGTAACGGCTTCAGCGCGAGCATCGCACACGAGCTTTGGCGTCTTTTGCTGCTTTTTGAGAAACGTGATCGTCATGAGAAGTTTGAAAAAGAATCATTTTAGAGAGAAAGTTCGTCTCTTTTGTCCAGACAATGAAGCAAAAGTTTATTTTAAAGAAAAGTCTAAATCAGGATCTCAAACCTAATTTCCCTTGTGGTCATCGTAGGCGGAGTCTGGGCCGTATGGAGTTCCATTTGAGCCAAAAATGTGTTTTTTTCCACCGTCTGTCTTTGGTCCATTGTCTACGTCTACTGAACACGTTCATTGAACATTTGTTCATGTCTGTGTTCTGCTAAGCAACATCGACAGGAGCTAACGACGCTAGCAACTGTTGCTAAGGACTTTCCTGACGACCAGATCCAACGACAAAAGCAAATGTAAAGTTTTAAAGCTGAAACATCACAAAACAAATACAAAACTATCATCAAAGAAGTGTGGACGTGTAGAAGATATTGGTTAGTACACATTGTACTGTCATATTAAGGCGGGGGCCGCAAATGGCCCGCGGGCCGCCAGTTTGAGACCCCTTGTCTATATAGTTCAATTCCTCTGCAGTGTTTCATTTATTTTTCTTTATTTATTCTCTGTTTCATCCTATCAAATTCATTAAAACAGATTAAAGGAAACGATCAAATCACTGAATTATGTCATTGATAAAAAGTTTATGATCAATATTTTTTGGATTCCTTAGAAAAGTGTTTCTACAGTTTTTGATGTAGTAAATTAGAGCATTCTGGAACTGATGTTTTACTTTTAATCTTATTTGTTCAAGATTGAAAAAAAATTCCCCCTCAGTCGTGTCAAAGGTTTGAAGTTTTTTATAACAAAAAAAACTTACTAAAGGTGCTTTTTTAATTTAAAATTTTCACTTTTACTACACAATAACGTCACAAACTTAAATAAAATACCTCAAAATGACGCTTTTAACATCAATTATTAGGCTAAAAATCTGTGTAATTAAAGTCGATTATTATATTAAGTAATTATAGATCACTATTAATTAATGGCACAAATGAATTGCACAGCAGCACCAATACTTTTCAGGAAAATTGCAGGAAGCAAAGAAAAGAGCTGAAAACAGGACAAAACGTTCTGCTTGGATCCTGTTGTCGTAAGATCCATCTGCCAATCAGTGAATTGTATCGCGTGACGACGGAAGCTCCGCCCCAACTGGTGCTTTCTGTTAATTTTCTATAGACCTAGAACCAAAGGGAACCAAAGACGGTAAGAATCGGGTTCATTCTATAATGGAAATAATCAAAATACTGAACCGTCACGGCCCGGTCTAGAACATCCTTCTTTCGGTGGGAAAAGAATCCAATCAAACGCTTCAAATTCTCTGAAACGACTTAAAAAATGGATGAGAATCTATTCAAAACTTCATAAACAAAACTGGACTGTCGGGAATTTGAAACGGTTAATTTAATGAGTTCAAACAAAAAATAATTTTATGTTCTGCAAAAAAATGTTTTTTTGGAAGAAATGTTTGTGGTTATGTTTAGTGTCACCAATTCTGAGAGCTTTTAAAATGATTTTTGCTGCTGAAATTAAAAAAAAGTGAAAGAAGCTGAAAACAAAACCATTTTAAAAGCTGCTTTGACGTTTAAAAATCAAACATTTTAGGACCTGGACACAGAAAATGTGTTTTCCCGACCGAAGCGGCTGACATCCTGGAGAGGCCCGCTCTTTCCTGTGACTTGAAGCTCTCTGAAGGAGCCTGAAAATAGCCCTGCGCTGACAGCTTCCATCCAAGCTAACAGAGCTTGAGAGGATCTACAGGGAAAAGGAGCAGAAAATCCCCAGATCCAGGTGAGCGGAGCTTTCCGTTCCTGAGCAGACAGGAGGCGGTAAGCTCCGCCGCCGACGGCTTCGACGAAACAAAACCCTCCAGTGAAATCAGAAGAAAACTTGTTTATGAGAGCAGCTAAAACTGAGCTGTCAAACATCTGAGTGACCGAATTACTGAGAGAGGACAGGTTTGGACTTTAGGATTTGGGTTTTGTAGTTTTTTAAATAAAGGGTGTTGTGTTAAAACTGGAGAGAAGTTGATCATGTGGTTCTAATAGACGTGCCAAAGTCAAGGCCCGGGGGCCGGATCCGGCCCTTCAGATCATTTTATTGTTATTAATGGCCCAATTTTTTCTTCCGCTTATTTCTAACTTGTATAATTTTGACAAAATATATTTTTATGGAGAGTAAAATATTGAAAGTTATTTAAGGTTTAAGTTGATTTATTCTGGAATAATATTCCTGTCTTTTTAAAATTATAATTATGTTAAAAAGTTACGGTTTTAGTCTTAAAAATTGTCATTCTGTTAGCTTTTTGGACTATTTTGGAGTTTAGCTAATATTTCAGCTACATTCTAGCTGTTTTTGCTAACCTAAGTTTTTTTTTCAGGCTGATTTGAAATTGAGCTAAAATTTCAGCAAGATTTTAGCTGGCTATTAGCTTTAGCGTTTCCAGCTATTAGCTATCACCTTCAGCGTTTTCAAGTATCAGCTTCAGGGATTTCAGCTATTAACTTCAGCGTTTTCAGCTATCAATTTCAGCATCTTCAGCGGCCAAATTCACACTAGCATTGTAGCAGGTAATGCTATATATCTGGTTCATAATTTTGCTAAAAAGTTACGGTTTTAAAGTTGTGAAAATTGTCATTCTGATAGCTTCTTGGTCTATTTTGGCATTTACTCAGATTTTTTTAGGCTATTTTGGAGTTTAGCTAATATTTCAGTAACATGCTAGCTTTTTTCTTTTTCTAATTTAGGCTTTTTGGGGGCTGTTTTTGAGTTTAGCTAATCTTTCAGCTACATTCTAGCTGCTTTTTAAGGCTAATTTGGCATTTAGCTAACATTTTAGCTGGCTATCAGCTTCATCATTTTCAGTTATCAGCTTCAGCCTTTTCAGCTATCAATTTAAGTGTTTTTAGCTATCAGCTTCATAATTTTCAGCTATCAGTTTCAGCCTTTTCATCTATCAGCTTCAGCCTTTTCAGCTATCAGCTTCAGTGTTTTCAGCTATCAATTTAAGCATTTTTAGCTATCAGCTTTAGTGTTTTCAGCTATCAGCTTCATCATTTTCAGCTATCAGCTTCAGTCTTTTCAGCTATCAGCTTCAGCCTTTTCAGCTATCAATTTAAGCATTTTTAGCTATCAGCTTCATAATTTTCAGCTATCAGCTTCAGCCTTTTCAGCTATCAGCTTCAGTGTTTTTAGCTATCAGCTTCATAATTTTCAGCTATCAGCTTCAGAATTTTCAGCTATTAGCTTCATAATTTTCAGCTATCAGCTTCAGAATTTTCAGCTATTAGCTTCATAATTCTCAGCTATCAATTTCAGTGTTTTCAGCTGTCATTTCTTTATTTTCCGTTCGCCCCGCAACCTAAGGTGTGTTGTGGATTTTGCCCGTTGTGCGATTGAGTTTGACACCCCTGGTTTAATAAAAGAAACCGTGCGCGCTCAGTCGGGCGCTAATCGCTGGATAGTGAGATGGAGGCTGATGGATGGAGAGGAGAAAGTGGAGCTCAGCCGGGCTGAGGGGGACGCCGCTGATTAAAGGATGGGAGGGATGAGCGCCAGCCACTGAGGGACCAGTGTCTATCTGTGCGAGTCCATGTGAAAGTGGGGCTCCGAAACAAGAACCCTCTGTCACTGTATCTTAGCAACCGCCTCCGTCTCCCAGGTGACGGGGCCTGACATCACTTCCTGTCGGTGAGAGTGCACGTGTGCAGAGTCTAAGTCAGTCTGGGGATGTGCGAGGTTCAAAAAGTTCAGGAGTGGCCCGCGTCGCCGCCAGGTGCGCCGCGGCGTGAACGGTCGTGTGCGAGGGCGCTGTGGAAGCGGCGTATAGTGAGCGTGTGGCGTGTGCGCATGCAGCCAGCCTGATTGTACACGATGCCAGTGGAAACGCGGCCAACTGATGCCATCTGGTAGATCTACTTGGCACAGAGGCGGCTTTATGGTTCTGCGACATATTGGAGTAGTTAAAATTAACACTGTGACACTATTTGGCAGGAAAAGCTTTCTATAACCCAAGCTTTTTTACCTTTTTCACTTTCAAAGCTGCTGTAAACCAGCAAAACTCCTAGATTTTATTCTCAAAACAAGTTCAAAGATAACAAAAAAATATACATCTGTACATTTTCAGCTGTAAAAACATAAGGATGAGGAGTTTCAGACCGTATGAACATTTACATGAATTCTCACATCGTCTGCCCCTAATTAACTCCAACCGCTTCAGGCTCCTGCGAAAAAAAGAGAAACTACTTATGATTCATGATGAACGTTTAAGCCAAGACAGAAACGGAGCAGAAGTCCAAACGTGAAGCTGCAGTCCGTCAGATCAGATCCATGAGGAGGTCGTCCTCCATGGCGCTGGAGACCTGCTGGATCCCGGTCTGCGGGACGGGTCCCCTCTGCCCGCCGGCCATCAGCATCTGACCTGAGGGCAGAGAGGGCGGGAAACGTTCACGACTCAAGAATCGGAGGGTTCTGTGTGATGTGTCTGAAAATTAGACACATTTCTAAAATAACGGATAAAGAATGAGAAGAATAAAGAATTCTGAGCCTGAATTTCTGCTCTATTTAGTTGCTATAAACAGTAAAAGCTAAAGCTGTCATAAATATTTACATTTTATTAAACTCCAGAGAGAATATCACATTAATTTATATTTTTGGGGTCAAAAGTGATCTTATTTAAAAAAAATAAATAAGACAGAAGATGAATGTCAATCAGACAGAAGACCCGCTGTGGTGGGCGGAGCCTAACAGAGGAGCTAGAAATCCAACAACGAGGAAACCGATCGATATTTGGATTACATGGATTTTTATCCCTCTAGAGCCTAAAGTTCTGTTTTTGTCTACTTTTAAATTTACTTCTGTATTTTCGATTTAACATGCGTATTTGGTCTCATTTTAATCAGCCCAACCTCTCCTATTCAACAATAAATTTAGTCATTTTTCATGTTATATTCACACACTAGACATTAAAATCATGCAAAAACAAAAAAATTCCATCTGGAAAAATTCAATTAATTTTACTTCGGAAACCCCAAAAATATTTAACAAACTGTTTTTGCAACATAGAATGAAGGTTTTAGGTGTAATTTCATAAAAAAAGAATAAAAAAGAATAAATGTAGGTAACAAACTAATCAACACATATTTAGAAATGTTCAGATTTTGCTGATAGAAGAACATCACAGACCTTACAGGTCATTGATGTGACCCTTCTGTTATACAGTCAGTGTTATACAGTCAGTGTTATACAGGCAGCCAAAAAATAAGAATTTATCTCCTGAAAGCTCTGCCGTCTATTTAAATTTTTTCATGAAATTCAATTTTTTTTAAATTTTCTTTTCATTTTTTTGAGCGTTTTTTCTCCAACATTTTCCTTGTTGTGTTTGTGAGGAATAATAAAAAGGTTTTAAGGAGAAGTTTGATCCAGCTGGAATTCAGTTCTGCCTGGCTGGAATCTGCTCTCAGGTGGGGGCGTGTCTGTTTACTCTGTTGCTCGCCAGCGGTGGGCGGGACTTTCCTGCGATTCTTTGACAATGCCGGTTGTTGTTGTATTAAAGTCATGTCAGACCCGATACCCAAATTAAATTCTGATTGGTTTTCTCCTTGTGGGATTTCTAGTAGCAGACAGCTATGCTTTACTCCGCCCCTCCACCGCGGTGGGCGGGGCTTATGTGGAGAAACGTGCAGTTTCCGTTACTTTTTGACAACGCCGGTGGTTGTTGTAGTGACCTCGTAAAACAATAATCCGTTTCCTCCTTGTGGGATTTCTAACAGCGGACAGTTCCGATTTGCTCCGCCCCTTCACCGCAGCCTTACAGCTGACAGATCA
>NC_050519.1:3004597-3008596 GCF_002922805.2 Oryzias melastigma
GAAGAACAGCCACTGTTTGAATAATAACTTTCAAATTAAAATTAGAGGTAAATTCCAAACACTTTAAACTGCATTTCTTCTTTAACATCGAGTGTGTTGCCGGTGACACATTTTTACAAGCGCTCTTTGAATTACCGGAATTCCTGAATGGCAGCAGTTTCTGAAAGCTGAGACTTTGAATTTCTTGTGAATATCGGGTCATTACGGTAATTTCCCTCAGACGCCTGCGAGGAGCTGCTGTCTTTACCGGTGAGACAGACGGAGCGGAGAAACAGAGAGCAGAGCGGTCGAAAAAAGATTTTATAACAGCGAAAAAAAGGAAAAAAAGCTTCTGAAAGACGATCACCCTGGGAAATATAACCTTCACTAAGGTTCAGAGAAGATTTTGAGACCAAAGGAGCAATGGAGGGAGTCATTTTTGGTGAGAAAAGGTAACGTTTGCTGCGTATCCGATTAATTTTTCTAAAGAAATCAGCACTTGTTAGTTAGTTTTTACTCTGAAACACAAACTGTGTGAGATTAATGTCATTCAAATGCAAATGAGACTATTTTTTTACTCATAGATTATAAGTAATCATGTAAAATAAGCACATTTTTATGTTTCATCAGTAAACAAATATCCCAATAAATGAAAACTATTTATCCTCAAGTTTTCCTGTGAGCTGGAGGACCAGAGAGGAGAAACGTGAGGATGCTGGAGGTTCTGCTGATGTGGTCAGAGACCAAAGCTGCTCATCACATCAACAAAGATGCAGAACCTGATGATGGAGACCCTCATCCACTGAGGTTCATCCCAGGTGTTCAACCACCTCTAAATACAGGAAACCATCAGCAGGTGAAACCTTGGGACTTGTGACGGTCACTGGCAGCATCACCAAGACCTCTGAGGAGCCAAAGAGGACAGAACTGGCCTCTGTGACCAAGAACGCCTGTAGATATTTCACATTTTATACAGTTTTTTTGCACATTTACAGAGAAAGATACAGAAATGTTGCTGTAAATAGTTTGATAATGGACAAATTTAGACTTCCAACAATCAAAATCTGTTGTTTATGCTCACTTGCACTGTTTTCCTCACTGAAAACTCTAAAAAAATACATTTTGATTTTGTGTTTTTACAATTTAAATTGGTCCAACACTAGTGCTGCCACAAACGATTATTTTAATAGTCGACTCGTCGGGTCATCCGCAAAGTGGATGTAAAAAACACATCTCAGCCATCATTAGCTTTAAAGTAACTAAAAACTTGATATATAGCATTACCTGTGATAATGCTTGTGTGAAAACTGTAATCTGAAGATGCTAGTGCTGATAGCTGAAAATACTGAAACTGATAGTTAAAAATAATCAAATTGATAGTTAAAAATGCTTAAATTGATAGCTCAAATTACTGAAGTTGATGACTGAAAACGCTGAAATTGATAGCTAAAAATGCTTAAATTGATAGCTAAAAATGTCTAAATTGACAGCTAAAAATGCTGGAATAGATAACTAAAAATCCTTAAACTGATAGCTGAAAATGCTGAAATTGATAACTAAAAATCCTTAAATTGATAGCTGAAAATGCTGGAATTGATTAAGTTGATTGCTGAAAATGCTGAAATTGATAACTAAAAATCCTTAAATTGACAGCTAAAAATGCTGGAATAGATAACTAAAAATCCTTAAATTGATAGCTGAAAATGCTGAAATTGCTAGCTAAAAATGCCTAAATTGACAGCTAAAAACACTGAAATTGATAACTAAAAATACTTAAATTGATAGCTGAAAATACTGAAGTTAATAGCTGAAAACACTGAAATTGATAGCTAAAAAAGCTTAAATTGATAGCTGAAAATGCTGGAATTTATAGCTGAAAATGTGAAAAATGCTGAAATTGATAGATAAAAACACTGAAATCGACTAAGTTGATTGCTGAAAACGCTGAAGCTGATAGCCAGCTAAAATATTAGTAAAATTAGCCCAAAAAACAAAAAAAAGCCCAAGTTAGCCAAAACAGCTAGCACGCAGCTGAAATATTAGCTAAACACCAAAATAACCTAAAAAACAACAAAAAAGCCTAAATAAGACAAAATATCTAGCATGTTGATAAAATATTAGCTAAACTCCAAATTAGCCTAAATAATCCAAAAAGCTAGCATAATAACATTATAACTTTCAGCTTTACTACACTCTGTCTCTATAAAATATAAAGTAACGACTAATCGACAATTAAATTAATCGTCGACTATTTTAATAGTTGATTAGTCGACCTATTGTGGCAGCCCTATCCAACACTATAATGAAATAAATGATAAAATAATGATACATATTGAAAATTCAATGTCTCCTGGAAACACTGGTAAGAGGACACATTTTTAGGACACTTGACCCTTTCATAGTCAAAATTAGCAGAAAAGTCCAGGTGGACGTTTTGAAGCTCAGGTGTTAAAGGGTTAAAAGTGTTTTGTTTCATTGCTGTGTTTAAACTCAATATTGTTTGCTGACCTGGCATGGGCTGCCTCCACTGGGCCTGCATTGGAGCCCCCCCTCCTGGTGCTTGGTGGACCAACTGTTGTCCCAAACCTTGGTGGGCCATCATGCCTTGCATGTGAGGAACCCCTCCCTGCTGCTGGGACACAGACACCTCTCAGCCCACTTCACAGGGTGGCGGTTCTTTCTCACCGTGGAGGGGGTGACGCTGCGTTCTTACTGGCTGCTGCTGGCTCAGGAGGAGGCTGCGGAGCTGCGGGTTGGCTCCCGGGTTCGAGAGGCGAAGGATGGGACCCTGAGGCTGCGCCTGGGCGTTCTGCGCCACCTGGTTGGGCGGGGCTCCAGTAACCGCCGACTGCTGGTTGGTCGGTCCGGCTGTTCGTATGGTCATCTGAGTGGACAGAATGAACGGCTTAATTTGAGAAAACATTGAAGCACAAAAAATGCTGTAAAAGTCAAAATCTTCCTTCTGTTAATGAAACTTTGAGACTTTAAGTGGATTCTGGGGACAAAGACTTCATCAGTGATTTCACACCAGAGCTTCAGTGTTTATATTCTTTGATTTACTGTAACTTTTCAACACGATCAACATCATTCCAGCTGATTTTGAAGGAGAAAAGCGTTCTCCTTCAAAATCAGCTGGAATGACGTTGATCGTGTTAACGGTTGAAAATCTACAGATTTTGTGTTTAAGCCTCAGTTTGGAGAGAAAATAGACTCACTCTGATCTGTACGTCCGTATTCGTGCGCGCTTTCAGAGGAGCTGCTGCAGATCGAAAACGATCTTTTCGGGAAAATATTCTTATTTTTAACGGGATAAGTGTTTTTAAAACGCTTATTTAGACTTTTTTATATTAATTATCGGGAATATCTTTTTTAGACAGTGGGAAAATGTCAAGTTTTACCGAATATTATTCGCAATCGAAGTTTAAAAGATAAGAAAACTATGATGAACTAGCATTCTAGTAGTACTTGAACGCATCGCTCAGGAATAATTTGTCAGACGTGAAAAAAAGAGTCTCATGATAGATTCGTGCGTAACTGATGTGTGTGCGTAAAATTAAACATTTGCATGTGTAATTCGTTTCAAGCTGTTGTAACTTTAATTTGTGTGTAAATTATATTTTGTATTTTTTTTTTATTTTGTAATTTTTTTACTTATGCACAAAGCATATTATATGAGTTACAAATCAAGAATTACAAACGCACAAATCAAGAATTACGAACGCACAAATCAAGAATTATGCACGTACAAATCAAGTATTACGCACGCACAAATCAAGTATTACGCACGCACAAATCAAGAATTATGCACGCACAAATCAAGAATTACGCATGCACAAATCGAGAATTACGCAATTACGCACGCACAAATCAAGAATTACACACGCACAAATCAAGAATTATGCACGCACAAATCCAGAATTTTGCACGCACAAATCAAGAATTACGCACGCACAAATCAAGAATTTCGCACGCACAAATCAAGAATTATGCACGCACAAATCCAGAATTTCGCACACACAA
>NC_050519.1:3009260-3022898 GCF_002922805.2 Oryzias melastigma
TTACGCACGCACAAATCGAGAATTACGCAATTACGCACGCACAAATCATTAATTACGCACGCACAAATCAATAATTACGCACGCACAAATCAATAATTACGCACGCACAAATCAAGAATTATGCACGCACAAATCCAGAATCACGCACGCACAAATCAAGAATTATGCACGTACAGATCCTCATTTACGCACAGTATATTTCTAAACAAATGTGTATAAATTTGTAAACTTAAAATTGAATAGAATTAAAGAATCGAAAGAATCAAAAAAAATCTGAATCGATTCAGGATCTTGTGAATCGGATCGAAATTATAACCGGTACCCTGCCCCACGCGCAGGCGCGCTGAGGAGGCTTGGTTCAAGGATGACATCGTGAAATGGGCGGGACCAACAAGGAGCAAAAGGTGGAGCCTCAGAGATCAAGTCGTCTTTCTTCCGGGAATTGAAACGGTCCACAAAAATGACTCATATTTCATAAATAATGAGTTTTTTAGTGTTCAGAAGGAAACATATGATCATATATATGGATGTAGTTTACTCTGAAAGGTTGAAGAAAATCATGGTCGCTTTAAGAGGAGTGCAGGCGTGTTTTTCAGTTTCCTTAAGGCTCCTTAATGCTGCTGCTATCAGTTCAATAGTATCCCAACTTGATTTTAATCTCCAATATTTCAAATGTTCAACCTCTGTGAAAACATGTGAAGCTGTAGGGTTTAACACTCTTTAACATCTTCTGAACACACAATCACACTCACAGCAGACTGTCAGCTAAATATGGGTCAGTTAGGACATGCAGGACGACAGTCCAAACATGCTTTTTAGAGAGTGTCAGCAGGATTCTCAAACTCCAGATGGTAGTGACAGTCTGGAAATGTTAATGAAACGACAACATCTAAAAGTCTGAATGTAAAGAACGTCTCCGGATCTCACCATGTTGTTCTGTCTCTGCTGCTCCTCCATAATAGAGACCTGACTAACAGGAGGCATGCCCACCACCACAGACTGGATGCAGGACGGGTCAGACAGGAGGGGGAGGGGGGGGAGTGGTGGAAGCCAGAAAACAAAAAAATGAAGGTGAAGAAAAAAGAGTTAAACATGCAGAAGTGCAAAGGTGAAGAAAACCAGAGTCCAGGAGGAGGCAGGCGGCAGCAGAGAACTGTCACTCACCTGAGGCTGGACGTTACCGTGGGAAACGGGGATGGGGCCGGGGGCTCGGTTAAGGAAGTTCTGGTTGGGGGGAACTTGCCCGGGCTGCATCGGGCCCCCTGAGGCCCCCATTTGCTGCTGAGAAGAAGATCATTTCAGTTTTCTATTTATAAAACATTGATTATTTTGAAAGGATTTAACTATAAAAATGCTGAAATGACAAATAAAATCCTAATAATAAAGAAAATCCACAAAGAGTTCAGTAATACTGCTGGATAAACGTGCGCTGACAAAAATCAGGAATTTAGTTTTCTAGGCATCTAATTTTTGGGAAACTTTTCACATTTTGTTCGGTTGCTAAAAAATCTGTAAATTATGTAGAGTTAGTTAAGAAACCGTTTAATAACTTATTGATATAATTAGCCAATCACACTCCGCCAGTGAACTTTTAAAGTAAAAGACAAACAATTCTGTCATTTTCATTTATTTTACTTCGTGGGAAGTTTGGGATTCCTGATTTCGGATGACCTTAAATGTAACACAACTCATCATTCTACAGTGAAACTTTGAAGAGGAAGTTTTGAAGACCAAGTTTTGAGTTCCAGTTTTCAAAATCAGCTGCTGTGACTGTTTATTTAAAATTATAATTATGTCGTTTTATTTTTTAAAAAGGGTTGTTTTCTATGACATAGTTTCTGCAGAGCAGCAGAAGTTCCCCTCTGAGTTGTGGGTGGAAATGTTGCGTGGAGCGACCCCGCCCCTCTTTTCCTTCCTTGTTGCAGAGTGATTTACAGATTTATGATCTTTTTCAAACAGCATTTTTTTCATCTGCTCCTTATTCATAAAAAAATTCAATTTTTCCGTCAATTTTTACTTTAATATTTTGTATATGTGTCAATTATTATCAGAAAAACATGTTAAAAACACCAAAAACTTGGAGTTTTAGATTAAAAATAGTGGCAAAATAAAAAAATGAGCATATCTTGTGCAGGAATAAATAAATAAATAAATAGTGGAGCGTTCTTCCTACATTATCTATATTTACAATTTGCATATTTTTGCTCTGTGTAATTGACATTTACTGAGTGGAGAGTGCTGAAAGTGAGTAATCCTGCGTTTTCCGTGCATGTTAGGAGCAAAAACAAACAGATTTGACTTGAAGCCCCACCTGCTGAGGCGTTTGCCACCCCGGATGTCACGGTTAAAATAAAGTAAATCCGAGGAGGGAGAATGTCGGCGTCTGAGCATGAATCACTGAAACAGGAGCAGACCTGTTGTTGTTCAGCAGGCAGCACAAAGCCCAGCTGCCATTATTTGGAAATAAAAGAGTTTATCTGCACAGTCCCGTCTTTGAAAAGGACTGAAGCTGCTCCTGAGCTCCCTCTCCCCTGCAGGTGCTGCGCCTCCCCACCGAGGAGGAGACAACAGGGGAGGGAGGAGGTTTCTCTCAACACTAACAGGACTCGGGGAGAAAGGAGAGTGATGAAACGTCCGTCTAGCTGAATCACTCGGGGATTTCTGCAGATATATGGCATGTTCTCTGACTGACAACAGCGGAGAGTTTGAGGTCTTCAGAGGAAGTAACAGAACAGCGGCGCTTCTCTGTTGGTGATTCAGCCGCTGTAACTCGTACGATCAAGAGGCGCTTTGGAGGAAAGAACCTTCAGTTTAGAGATGCTGTTCAAGGAACAAACGTTCTGACAGAAACCTCAACAACTGGATGCAGATTGAGATTTGAATCACGTTAAGGTTGATCCAACGCTTCCTCATTACAGAACATGTGATGACACACGAGCTCACGCCGGGCTGCTTTACAAAACTGGAGGAGCATCTTTGCTGGGGAGGGAAACGTGCAGCTTGTGTGGATGCTGTACTGCATGCTCTCATCTGCAGTGACGTGTTAATCCTGAGGACACTTTCACAATCTCCATCCTCGGAGGTTTCCAGTTTGAGGAGTTAGAACTGGGAAATTTTCATGTAATCAGTTGAGGCAGCAGAACTTTTGCTATATATATATATATGTGCAAATATATGGCATGTACTCATATATGTATGTAATTTTATTATTAACGGTCCGATGTTATCTAGTGCTCATTTCTAACTTGTATAATTTTGACAAAACACAAAATATTGAAAGTTATCTAAGATTTAAGTTGATTCATTCTGAACTAATATCCCTGTCTTTTTATTATTCATATCTATGTTAAAAAGTTACGGTTTTAAAGTTTTAAAAATTGGCATTCTCATAGCTTTTTGAGTATTTGGCATTTACTAAAATTTTTTAGAGTTTAGCTAATATTTCAGCTACATGCTAGCTGTTTTGACTGACCAAAGCTCCTTTTTTTTAAAGAATTTTTTATGCTAATTTGGCATTTAGCTAATATTTTAGCTGGCTAACAACTTAAGTGTTTTCAACATCTTCAACTATCAGCTTCAGCGCTTTTTAACTATCAATTTCAGCATCTTCAGTGGCCAAATTCAGTTTACAGCATTCCCACTAGCATTATTGCAGCTAATGCTATATATCTAGTTCTTATCATGTTAAAAAGTTACGGTTTTAAAGGTTTAAAATGTAGTTTTAGAGTATTTAATGAATGTTTATCCTGTTCGGTCCACGACATAAGGTGTGTCTTGGATTTTGCCCCCCTGTGCGATCCAGTTTGACACCCGGTTGTAGAGTGTAGCTAAATGAAAGTGCTTTTATTTTGAAGTTCTTCCGTTCTCCTTCACACCAACTTGTCTTTAAATCATGAACATGTTGGTGCAGTCTGCAGCAGCTGCAAGAATGAAATGTCAGTAACAAAGCGGCTGAATGTGTAGAAGCTGCTCAGCTCCCTGGAGCTCCTCTCTAAATCCTCCTCATTATCACATCTCTTAGCTCCGCCCCCTCCGGCCACTCACCGCTCTGTGCTGCTGGACCTGCTTGTGGTTGGTGATGACTTGCCGGATGCCGTTGACGAAGCCGCTCTGGTCGTTGGGGATGAGGCCCATGAAGATCTTCTTCTTGGAGGAGTAGAGCAGCATCAGCACGCGGACTTCACAGGGGGAGGTGGTGTGGGGGAAGTGGACGCAGCCCGCCTGCAGGGGGCCACGGGGCAGATTAAGGGCCTGACATGGGAGCCAGCTTTAATTATGTGACGGGCCCGGGCTTCGGGACATAACCTACTTCTGAGCTCCTCTGTCCAATCACAAAATGTTGTAGAAAAGCAAACAGTGGAAATCAAACTGTAATTTAGAGCTCAGCTACAGGAAATCCTCAGCTCTGTGCTGGACTAAAAACAGCCAAACTGTTAAAACAAACCTAAAAAAACATTCAAGATCAACACGTTTGGTCTTCAGTCCATCTAGTGGACAGAAACGGCAACAACACTCCTGGAAAAGGAAAATCTACATCCCAACTTCCTCAGGTTTTCAGAATGTAGAACACATGAAGTCATTTGTAAAAACTGAATAATAAAAAAGGGAAAACGTACAAAACCGTTGGCCATGATGCGGTAGAGGCCTCTGAGCGAGTCCAGGTCTTTGTTCGTGAAGAGAAACTGAACCATCCGAGAGTTTCTGAACAGGTGACCTAAGGTGGTCTGCAGAAGGACAGAAAAGCAGACGATGAAGCCGAGCGTCGAGCCTCCAAGGAACCATGGAGCTGAACTCACGAGTAGCTGCTGAGGGATCAGCTGCATGATGAGCTTCTGCGGCCACTGCTCCGTGTTTCTGTCGAGAGAAATAATAAAAAACACGTCAGCGGCGACGAACCGCAGATGGAGTCCTGCTGTTTCTGCTTTGACGCTCACAGATTTTCTCCCTGGTTAACGTGCACTTGGCACGGCAGAGAGCGGGTCAGTTTGGTGGCTGAATCCATCGACGAGGCTTTGGGTTTCTGTGGACGAACGGACAGGAGAAGGGAACGTTAAAAAGGTCTTTCCAAACGCTTCGGAGGCCCAAAGGAGCGTGGAAGTAAGATTCAGGTTTCTGCATGAACCAAATTCCAGAGAAACCTAACAAAACTCTGAGGCATTTGCTCCAATGAAGACACACAGGTCATTTCTTCCAGGTTTATCGAAAGAATCGACAAACAAGTGCTGACTGAAACCCAACCGGGTACTTCGGATTCGACTGTAGTCCGTGGAAATTCTCTCATCTAATCAGCTACGATTAGGGGTGTAACGGATCACAAAACTCACGGTTCAGATCATTTTTCAGATCAGTAAAAAGTGAAAAAATAACAGCAAAAAACAAGATAAAAGCCTAAAATTATCTTTTGGAAAAGCTTATATTTAAAGGCCTATTTTTAAAACAAAAATGTCATACATTTACACGTCTTTAGACCGAGTCTACAAAAACTGAGAGAAAAGAAAGCTCAAAAATAGCTTGGAAAACACCAAATCTATCCTGAAAATGTCCAATTAAATTGTAAATAAATCTGTTAAATTAAACCTAAAATTAATTTTAACTGAACTCAATTGGGAACATTTAACATCCATTTTAATTTTACAAATCGCTCCGGTAAATTCCAGAAGTGAAAGTGTGAGGAAGTTTCAGATCAGGAGCCACGTTTCCCGTCTTTCCACAGTCCGTCCAGAGCTGCTCCTCCTTAGTCCGATTCATTGAAGCGACTTCAATAATTCTGACAAACGGATGAGGAGGATCAGCCTGCAGCTGATGAGGAGAATCGACCCGTCTTTGGCCGCCGTTCAAAAGCATGACGGCCTCATGAGCGCCGCACAGAAGCCGTCGACATCATTCTCTTTGTTCAGCGATGCGACTGTAAACTCCATCGACTTGACCTGATGCTAAACCAATACGAGTGGGACGGCAATGATGAGCAATTCATCAAAGAGGAGAGAAATCCATATCAGGTGGTTATTAAGACTCATGACCTTGATGGCTGTGGGGACAGGACGATGATTAAGATTGTAAAGAGAAGTTTGTCTAAATAGAATAAAAACCTCTGATTGTTACTCAAAAGTGTCATCCAGCAAACATGCTGCAGCACATTTGTGTTTCCTCCAACACTCAAACTATTTTATAATAAAGTAACTTCAGGAGGATATCTCTAAGATTTATATCTTCATCTCTACCATCGACTGTAAATTAGAACTGGACAGAGTGGCTCCACCCCCCTGGCATTACAAACAGGAAGTAGCTGTTGGCTCCAAAAAGCCAAAATCTCAGACTTCTCAAGAGAAATAAACATTCTAGTGGTCAGAATAAACATTCTTGCTCGACACTTTTTTCAATTAAAAGTTTTTCTGTAGTTATAAACTGACCAATCAGATGTCTTAAAAAAGTGGGTGGAGCCTACACATCAAACGCTCCAAACTCTACATCGACAGATTACATGTATCCTACTTTAAAGTGGTAGGGGTGTGGACTTCCTGATTGGCTAGAGTGGTTGCCATAGAAACGAGAGAGATGGACAAAGCGCCTGTGATGTCACCCGTAGAAAATGCCTCACTTCCGGTTCCAAGTCAGTCGAGTCGCCATTCTTCCGCGGTACGGACTTCAGCATTTTGGAACCAGACGACGTTAGTAAGCAGTGATTGGTCCGAGTCGGTCTGAGTCATCGTTTCTATGGCAACCACTCTCGGAAATCAGGAGGGAGATTGTAGGAAAGCCACACCCCCTTACACTTAAAGCCAGAGTCTGTCAATCAAATGTTTCAAACGTTTGAGGTGAGGGCCATCTTATTGAGGCATCTGATTGGCCGGTTTATAACTTGACAAAATATATCATGAACGTGTTAAATAGAGACACTGGAGCAAGAATGGCTAATCTGACAAGCACAGGGGGGAGGGGACACTCTGTCCAGCTCTCTATATACTGTCTATGACTCAGACCAATCACTGCTTACTGACGATGTCTGGCTCCAACACGGCAGCTGAACTGACTCCATTTAGTTGGAGCCGGAAGTAGACCGCTTTCTCCAGTTCTCATATACAGTCAATGATTTGCACCCATAACCTCCTCTTTGGTCAGAGGTCAGAGGTCATGGCCATCAGGACTCTTGAGGACAGTTTTAATCTCCAAAGTCTAAGAAAGCAGCAGCAGGAAAGGCCAGATAACCCAACTTTAGTTCAAACAAGATCACAAAAAAGTTAAAGAATCGTCTAATCCATTCCAAATATGGACAAAAAGGAGATAAAAACATGATTTTTTTTGCCTTAAAGTAAAAATAATGCCAGAAAGTCACATTTCTCCTTCATTCTGATGCTTATCTAACTTTGATCAGGTTTTTTGGACCACGTCCCTGGAGCCTTCAGGGTTCATTTATTTTAATTTACATGCAAAGACTTTTATAGGCCTACAAATATTTATACCTTCATTTATGTGGGAACATTTTTTTTCTTCATAAACAAGGACAAACTTCATGTAAATGTGAATTTTCTCTGTACAACGTGGTGTTTTTACCTCTTGCCACTCCAGGACGCCGGTCCACGCCACCACTTTGTTCGCCACGCTGGGGGGCTGTACGATTGAATTTGCGTTTCCTTGACCGGCAGCCTTTGAAGAAAAAGACGTTCAATTCCAGTGGAAAACATTGAAAGGCCTATAGCCTGCAAATCAACGTTTTGAGCTTTTCAGTGTGTGATTATGTCAAGAAAGTAGCACCAAAAATAACTCCTATTTCATAGATAATTAGTTCTTTCGTGTGCTGTAGTCACAGCTCCGTCATCAGTCTTCACCCGGAATGTTCTGAACCGGCCAACATGAGATTGGTTCTGGTCCGGACCGCTCAGTGGAAACGAGGTTTTAGAGCACATGTACCAAAGTCAAGGCCCGGGGGCCGGATCCGGCCCTCCGGTTAATTCTAACCGGCCCTCAAGATCATTTTATTGTTATTAATGGCCTGATATTATCTTGCACTCGTTTCTAACTTATCATTCTGCTAGTTTTTTTTGACTATTTTGGCATTTACAGAATTTTCCGGACTATAAGTCACAGTAGCCAAAAAATGCATAATGAAGAAGAAAAAAAAACATATATAAGTCGGTCCGGAGTATAAGTCGCACCCTTGGAAAATCAATGAAAAAAGCGCGACTTATAGTCCGGAAAATACGGTACTAAAATTTTTTAGGGTATTTTAGAGTTTAGCAAATATTTCAGCTACACGCTAGCAGTTTGGCTAATTTAGACTTTCTTTCATTTTGGACTTTAGCTAATATTTCAGCTACATGCTAGCAGTTTTGGCAAATTTAGGCTTTTTTTAGTTTTTTAGGCTATCTTAAAGTTTAGCTATTTTAGCTATGTTATATGCTAACTGTTTCAGTTAACTTTTTTTTAGTTTTTTTTTTGGCTAATTTGGAATTTAGCTAATATTTTAGCTGGCTATCAGCTTCAGTGTTTTCAGCTTTCAGCTTCAGCATTTTCAGGTATCAGCACTACCATTTTCAGCGGCCAAATTCAGCTTCAATCATTCACACTAGCATTATCGCAGGTAATGATATATAGCTAGGTCATAATTATGTTAAAAAGTTAGTTTTAAAGTTTTAAAACTGTATTGTGTTCGATAAATGTTTATCCTGTTCGTTTTGGACTTTAGCCTCTTGTGCGATTGAGTTTGACATCTCTGGTTTAAGCCCTTTAACTGGCAAGACTTTCTACAACAGGGTCTGCAACCTTCAACACTTAAAGAGCAATTTAAGTCGGTTTATCACTGACTACAACCCAGTAGGAGCCACAAAGACTTAAATGACGGTTTAGAAAAATAAAACATTGGTTTGCACTAATATTTAATAGTTGCTATTAAGATAACCATTAATGAAATACTGATTTTTGGCTTAAATAAAACAGAAACATACAGAGAAAATAGCCTTTTCTTTAAATATTAAACTGTTTATAATTTTTGACAGAGATTTACATGAAATCCTTTCAAAATAAAAGACATCCTTTACCCGTCTCAAAGCAGAAGTGGATGTTAGCAGTGATTTAAAGAAAAAATAAATTTATTTTACTATTTGTGGTGCATCTCAGCCAGAATATGGTAAATCTAATTAACTACAATTACATTTGTAAAAATCTTAAATTTGTTCAAAAATATAAATTCTGGTTACACTAGCTGACGACCACTTGGTTTTTAAAAAATCTGTCAAAACGTTTCAGTCTGATTTTGTTGAACCCAAACTGTTTGTAGAAGGATTACTCTCCTTTTTTGTATACTTACTTTTTACTTTACAGCTACTTTCGAAATCAAAATGATCTTTTTAAACCAGAGAGTCAAAATAAAGGGTTAAAGAGGCACATGTGGCTCCAGAGCCGCAGGTTGCAGACCCCTGTTCTATAAGAACAATTTCATTTAGGAAACCAACGCTCCTGATTTATGTGGTTTTGACGTCTCTGCAGGTCCACACAGAAGAGCAACTGCTCCTTCATTTATTCTATTTCTCACCTTATTTCCCTGCTGTAACTACAATGCAGCATTTGGTGAAAACGCTGAGTTCACAAAAGCCGAACAGAACGACCGATGAGACGACACTTCTCTTTTACCATGTTGGGCTGCCCTGACGGCGCCGTGGGCTGGTTGGCCGACGGCTGCTGCTGCAGCTGCGCCTGAGGCTGCTGGCTGAGCGGCGGCTGTCCCGAGGGCGGCACCGGCTGATTGGGGGGAACCTGGTGAGGCATCGGTGGCACAGCCTGTGTGGCCCCGGCTGGCAGGTTGGGCGGATTCATCTTCATCTGGTGCATTTGTGAGGCGGACGCTTGAGAAACTTGTGCTGGAAGACGACAAGAGAAGTCTTCGATGAAGCCTGAAGGTGAGGCTAGCTTCATTTGTAAATCACGAAGAAGGTATTTTACTTACATCGCATCTGTGCAACCATCTGAGTGTTGGGAAAACTGGGTTGAATCTGAAAGCAGATTAAAGGCCGAGTTGTTCAGAGCAACACAAACATCCTGAATCTGAGCCAAAAGCAGGTGGCTGCTTGCCCATTACCTGCAAATTGTGGTTGGGGTTTGTGGGTGGGGGGGCCTGCGACGCTCCAACAGCCGACTGGCCGCCAGGCAGAGAGGGCAGGACGGGCTTGAGCGGCACCGGTCCTCCACCTGAAGAAACTAACAAGAGAGAGAGAGAGAAACATTATTTGATAAAACAATAAAAACTTTGCTTTAGTCCAGAGGACCTCAGAAGTCTGTTAACATCCTCTCCTGAAAGTGTCTGTTGGTAAGAAGCTTAACCGACTGCAGCTGCCAAAACTGCTAAGCTGCACGCTTCCCAGCAGAAAAGACTCAAATGTTTTAATGTAAAGTCATTCCTGCTGCCTAACTCCTCGTCTGTCTTCAGGAAACACAAACTAATTAAAAGCAAAAGTACAGAAAAAGTTCCTCCTGTCAAAAACAGGAAATGTTTTACTCTAACATATTTGTACGGAGCGTTAAAGAGCTAATAACATGCTTTTCTAAAGTCTTTCAGAGTAAACTATAACTATAAATATTTAGTCATATATTATCTTTGGAACACAAAAGAATTATTTATGAAATGCGAGTAATTTCACAAGCTTACAGCCTCTCACACCCCCAACCAAACAACAAAAACGGAGAGCAGTTTTAGAGCTACGCAGACGTCCAGTTTAAACAAAGACGTTCATGGATCTATTTGTCTGAAAGAGGATGAATCAGAAAGGAGCAGAGACTGTAGCCCCGCCCAGTGTATTTCCACATAACAAATATGATCTTTTTCTAATGTTTTTATCTGCTCCCGATTCACAACAATTTGAATAAACAAAAACTCAAATGCAATTGTTAGCTTTTTTTATATACAGTAAGGTAAATAAGTATTTGAACAATTTGATTTTGCAACTTCTGTCACTTAGAAATCATGGAGGGGTCGGACATGTTTGTCCTTGTTGTCCACAATGAGAAAAAAAAGACCTGAAGCACAAAGCAGGAGAACCAAAACCAAAATGATTTTTCATAGCAAAAAAACAAAAATTTGTAAACGCAAAAATATTTTTTGAAAAAAAAAGTTTGCAAAACCGAAAATAATTTTAAAAGCAAATAAAGTTTGCGAACACAAAAATATTTTTGGAAAGCAAAAATGTTTGCAAATGCAAAATATTTTTATTATTATTATTATTATATTATTGTTAGAAGTATTTTTGTAAACAAAAAATGTTTGCGAATACAAAAATATTTTTTGTAGTAAAAAAAAGTTTTCAAATGAAAAAAACTATTTTGAAAACAACAAGTTTGCAAACATACAAATATTTTTAAAAGAAAAAAATTTTTGAAAATGCAAAAATATGTTTTGAAAACAAATAAACGTTTGGAAACGCAAAAACTATATTTGAAAGCAAAAACATTTTTTAAGCAAAAGTAAAACTTTGTAAACCCATAAATATGTTTTGACAACAAACAAAAAAAAACTTAGTTAAACCAAATATTAAATATTTTAATTTGCAAATTATGAAGTTTTAATCTTAACACTTTACATTTGTTTTACAATTTGGAAAATTTTGATCTCAAAACTTTGACTTTTGTTATGCTGGCACAAAAACCCCTCCACAGTGATTCTGTGGGACAAACCGAGGTCCGCCATAGCCAAGCGTGGTATCCGGTCGTTAGTCACATGACTCATTTCAATTAAAAAATAGTTTTCCTTTGCAGTTTTGCAAAATGTAATTTCAATACACCTCAAAAACCACCTCCTCCAAGAGCAAAAAATGCTTTTTCAATAGATGCGAATTCGGCTAATTTATTATCCTTCACGCTGAGGGGGCAGAAACGTCCGTACGGACACCGTGTTTCTCCGAATGAACAAGGACGTCCTGTTTTTGAACGTGAGGACTCAGTTTGTCTCCAAATCTTTACCGTTTTCAAGGGCGTTTTCCCTGAAAGCAGCAGGACGTTTTTGCAAGATCTCATAAAATTGTGACACTTTTATGAACTGTAATAGCTGATGTTAGCGAACAAAGTAACTCATCGTTCTAATGAAAGCCTGCAGACGCATAACCTTGAAGTTCTGTGCAATCTCATAAAAAGAGACTGACGGGTCACACAAACGGCGCCCTTCGTGGGGTCTCTCACCAGGAAGTGAGATGCCTCGGATGAGCACCATGTGAAAGGGGTCCTGGCTGTAGTCGGGGAGGGGCTCCACCGCGCCGTTCAGCGGAGACGCTCTTTCAAACAAAGACCTCAGAGCGGGGAGCTTTCGAGGCGCCACCACAGAAAAGTGGATTCCTCTCTGAAGAAAAACACAAAATACTTTTACGTTAAAAACAGCATCCCTTCAGTCTTTATGCTCTAAATGATCAAAGTTCTATTTCATAGATCCTCATGTCACAGAAGCCAAAGAAAAGCTGCATCAGGAGATACATAACTCATGTAATAAATGTTAACATTTATTTGTTCTTCTTAGCCTCAGCATTATACTTGTAAGGGCCAAAACACAGTTTATTTTCACATTTCCCTGTTATCATCTTTCAGTTTTTATAAACTTGATTAAAGTAGGGGCGTAACAAATCGATTTATATTCCTACGGTCCAATCAGATCGCTCTGAATGAGGCAAGTTGTTAATCGAATTATAGAATCATTTCAAAATGTAATAAATCCATTTAAACAATACTTTAGTGAAGGACGGTAAGTTCATTTTACTACAACGTCATAAACACAACCAAGTGACATCACACATGTGAACTGGTTGAGCCATCATTACAGTCCAACATGTAGAGCTGCCACAAACGGTTATTTTAGGAGTCGACAAATCACTGATTTTTTCATTTTTTTTTTTTTTTTCAGATTAGTCGACTAATCGGGTTACGCACAAAGTGGATGTAAAACAAACATTTTAATCATCGTTAGCTTTAAACTAACTAAAAACTAGATATATTCGCACTAGCAGAAGTAGGGCTGGGCGATAAAACGATAATTATCGTTATTGCGATATTACTTTTTTTCGATAGTGAAATGAGACTATTGCGATAAACTTTCGTGTTAAATAACACGGGAGAAAACCCCGGAAGAGCCGCGCTTCCTCTTCTTACGGAGCGGCTGATTCTAGGAGCCCAGACTGAGAGGGGGGGACGGAGGCCCCGAATGATGACAAAAGGACACAACAGAAAACATTATTTCAGTAAACCAATAACCATTATATAATCGCTAATACTTTTATTTTTAATGTCAAGGTAACGATGTTTATATATTTTGTTTTGGAAACGTCGTCACCGGACCCACCCCTCCTCTACATTGAAAATGGTTCGGTCCGAAAGGATTGTTTTTCCGCAGCTGCGCTGTTTGATACCGACAGACCCACAGAGTGTGAGGGAGAGAAGACACGCTTTAAAATCAGGTGTTTAAACACCTGATTTAGAGGAGAACCTCAATGAAAAAAGAAAAAAGGAGACAGTCTGTCTATTGCAGCGCGTTACGTGTCACGCGGGGCTGAAAGAGGAGAGAAGGACAGACTAGCGTGCTCGTAACAGCCGCGCGCAGGGGGGCGGGGACTCGATTGTGGCTGTGGAGTTTAGAGTTTGAGGGTTTTGTTAAAATATTAACCAAAATAT
>NC_050519.1:3023137-3024513 GCF_002922805.2 Oryzias melastigma
AACAGCTAGCATGTAACTGAGATGTTAGCTAAATTCCAGAACAGCCTAAAAAATAAAAAAGTTTAAGCTAGCCAAAACAGCTAGCATGTAACTGAAATATTAGCTAAACTACAAATTAGCCTACAAAAACTGAAAAAAAACTAAAATTAGCCAACAACAGCTAGCATGTAGCTGAAATGTTAGCTAAATTCCAGAACAGCCTAAAAAACAAAAAAAGTTTAAGCTAGCCAAAACAGTTAGCATGTAGCTGAAATGTTAGCTAAATTCCAGAACAGCCTAAAAAAAACTGAAAAATACCCAAGTTAGCCAAAACAGCTATCTCACTCTGTTAGTTAAGTTTTTTATTTTCTATCACAAAAGAGTCGTTTCTGATCTTTTAACACAACTAAAAAAGCTCCTCCATTCCTCCAATGAGGAGAGGGTGTCAGCTGAAGATCAGGACAATTATTTTACTACATTTTTGTAAGAAAATAAAATAGCATAAAAGTGATTGTCATCCAACTGTAAACTCAAGTTTACGAGGAAAAAATGGACAGAAAATACAATTTTTTTCCTAATTCTGCCTCCAGATGATTTATTAATTTTAAAATAAAACATTGGTTGGTCAGTTTGTTGGATGGATGCTTAAGTAAAACTCCAGAACAGTTCTTGGAGCACAAATAATTGTAAACATATTTGATTAATTGATAACCCTTAAATATATATATATATATATATATATATATATATATATATATATATATATATATATATAAATTCCACCTTAAATCTGAAATATTACTAGAATCCAAAAATGCAATTCTACAACTTATAGAATCGCTGGTTCGTATTCCATAAAATCACTTTGTCAAGAAGTTCAAGACAAGATGTAGGAAAATGATTTAATGTAAAATAGTAAATATTTTTTGATGATATAACAGATTCAGTATTTGTCCTACAACCTTAAAAGCAGCAGTGGAGTGACTCACGTCTCTGATGATTTTGGCCAGACTCTCTGCTGTGCATCCGGTGTAGCTGACGCTCTCCACAGCAGGGAGCAGATATGGAGGAGAATTACACAGAAGAACACAAACCTTGTGTGTTTGACCTCTGCAGGGACACAGACAGAAACGAGTACAATGACTGTAAATTCTTTACAGTATTTTGATCAGATCATCCAGAGAGCTTCCAAGAAACATAAGAACTCTATGGTTTCTCTATTTACTTCTTCTCTCTATTCATTATTAGGATATACTTAAAACTAAAGTATTTTAAGCAATAAAATAATGTTTAGTAACTGTCCAAAGAGTATAAGAGCTTTTGTAGACACTATATTTAATTTTATATATGGATCTTAAACTAATTAAGCGGTATTTATATACAGAATAACATAAGTA
>NC_050519.1:3024768-3025154 GCF_002922805.2 Oryzias melastigma
AGTTTTTGTAGACACTATATTTAATTTTATATATGGATGAAACTAATTAAGTGGTATTTATATTCAGAAAAATATAAGTATGTAGGAAAAAGGATGATGACTAAATCACACTTTCAGCGATTTCAGTAATCTTGTTATCAAAAAACTCAGTTCGTTCAAGACATTAATGTTTGTATTTTTGGTTTTCATAAACTTTATAGTTTTTGGAAATATTAAACAAAATAGGCTCCATAGGAAATAAATAAGAAAGTCTTCAAATGTCAGAATTTTAAGTTGATTAGCAACAAGCCTTTAAATATATTCATGGACTATTTGCTAATTTGACATCTACTAAGTTTTTTGGGGGGCTAATTTGGAGTTTAGCTCATATTTTAGCAACACGCTAA
>NC_050519.1:3025383-3029219 GCF_002922805.2 Oryzias melastigma
TTTTTGGCTAATTCGAGATCTACTAAGTTTTTGGGGGCTAATTTGGCGTTTAGCTCATATTTTAGCAACATGCTAATGTTTTTTGGCTAATTTTGTTTACTGAAGAATTTCAGGCTATTTTGGAGTTAGGCTAGAATTTAATTAACAAGTTAGCTTTTTTGGCTAATTTGATATCTACTAAGTTTTTTGGGGGATAATTTGGAGTTTAGCTCATATTTTAGCAACATGCTAACGTTTTTGGCTAATTTGTTATCTACTGGGTTTTTTTAAGGCTAATTTAGAGTTTAGCTTCTATTTTAGCAACAGGCTAACGTTTTTGACTAATTTTGTTTACTGGGGAATTTTAGGCTATTTTTTAGTTTAGCTCATATTTAATCAACAAGCTAGCTTTTTGGCTTATTTAAGATCTACTAAGTTTTGGGGGGGGCTAATTTGGAGTTTAGCTCATATTTTAGCAACAGGCTAACGTTTTTTGGCCAATTTGTTATCTACTGAGGTTTTTATAGGCTAATTTAGAATTTAGCTCATATTTTAGCAACGTGCTAACATTTTCTGGCTAATTTAAAATACAAATAGCTTTTGGATTTTCAGCAAATCCCTTCAGCAATTAGAATAAATTGCGTCACCATTTTCAGCAAAAAGCTTCAGCATCTTCAGCGACTTTGTTCAGCAAAAACATTTACACTAGAATTATTGCAGTTATTGCAACTTTTCTAGTTTTTAAAAAATGTCCCTTTCTCAAGAGAAAAAACAAATGTCAAAATAGCAAAAGTTAATATATAAATATATATAAATCACAAAATAAAGTAACTTAAATACAAAAGAGTGTTGAATTTTGACTTTGTGGCTCCTAACTATGTTTTGGTCAACAGGAAACTGGCTTGAATTTAGTCTTAAAGGTTGCAGACCCTGGTCTAAACAAGCTGAAAATCTACTTTAACTTTTATTTTAATAAACCCAAAAATCCTCACGAACAGCAAAAATATATCAAACTAAATGATGCCTCACATTTGCTCCCTCATTTTTTTAAAGTCGTCAAAGAGCTGCAAAGCCACAGAAAGTCCTTCAGCAATCAGGCTGCAGCTTTCTGCTCCACCACCCATGAACCTGCACGACAAAAACAGTCACATCTTTTAAGACATGTGAGGGAATTTTAGACGAAATCATCATCATTATTTATGTTTCTTACTGGATGCTGTCGATCCATGAAACAAACTCGTAGGCGGAGCTGGTCGGTGCGTGACACTGAACGTAAGATTCAGGAGCGCAGTCCACCGTGTTGAACACCACCAGACCATACTGCGTTCCTCCATACTAGAAAGAAAAAAAATTTTATTTTTGCAAACAAGACGACCATAAAGTACTAAAGTACAACCAAAAATTACACTCACATCTCCACCGAAATCCGTTTCAGCCGGCGGCCCTCCGTTAAAATATCTAATGTAAAAAAATGAAGATATTTACTGTTTGAAAACAAGTCGCTTGCAAACTCAACACATCTTCAGGGTCTCACTCAATAGCTGGAAGGATGTAGTTTTTCCTCAGTGATTCGAAGTATGGTCCCAGGTTTGCTGTCCCTTCGATGACAAAAACCACGTCAGCCACCTGGTTGGAGCCAGGTTTACTGGGCGGCTCCATATCCACAACCTGGAACACACATACAATGTTAGTTTATGAAGAGGTCTGCAACCTTCAGCTCTGAAAGAGGACTACAACTCAGTAGGAGCCACAAAGTTTTCCTTCACCCTTTAAAAAATAAGACACTGATTTGTATGTTACTATTGTGATAAATATAAATGGGTTTTGTTCATTTTGTATGAGTAAATCACAAACATTAAAGAAAATAGCTTTTTTAAAATTATTTTGACAGTAGTTCATTTCAAAATAAAATCCACTCTGTGTTAAAAAAAACTCCTCCTGGTGCAGAAAGCTTTATTTTTATTAAAATTAGGGCTGGGAATTACTTACAAAAAAGTAACTAATTAATTGCTATTATTTTTTTTTATTTAAAGTTTTTGCCAACCACTTCTAAACTGCGATTAATCACAAAATGAAATGTACATGACATGACAACGCGCCGGAACATAAATCAAATAGTCAGATTTTTTTGAATAAGCGATCTAAACAAAAAAATAACAAGATTAAAGTACTAAAAAACTGTTTGAATATTTATTTATTTATTTAATAACCATGGTATAAGTGGGAAAAGAGTGTTTTAATGCGTGCCGTGGATGACCGCACCACCTAAGGAAAGAGAAAGACTGATGCTCCAATAGGTGTGATTCATTAAATAAATATTAACGCATTAATCATAATTTGTTAATTGCGTGCGTTACTGCGTCAACATGCAGGGCCCTATTAAAAAGGCAAGACAGTCAAACATGATGTTTTTATCATCAGGATTTTGGTGGGATTTTTTCCTTTTAATCTGAAAAATAAACATTTTAGTAGAATCTATTTATTAAAAAAAATATAGCATTTTTCATGAAAGCTAAAGAGCCACAATAAAGGGATAAAAGAGCCACATGTAGCTCCAGAACCACAGGTTGCAGACCCCTGGTTTAATATGATGTTTTATGGAGCAAAACACAAAGTTTGTCAAGAAATGTGGAGATATATAAACAGGCAGGGTGATTATTTCACCAAAATTCAAGCACTGAAATGTCAACATTTAAGTATTTCAATTCTGAAAAATAGAAACAGAATTAAGCCAAGAGCATCTCAAATATTTAGCTTATAAGTTCATCACGAATCACCTTAAAAACACTACATTTAGCATGTTTTTTATTTAATATGAATCATGCAGTTTACCAAATATTATGAATTACACTGTACACAGAGTATATCGTAAAAACGGACAGCAAGAACAAAGCCGAGTATATCGTTTGTTTGAACTCTCTCTCAAAATTAAAATTTGACAACCGAGAATCAAATTATTCAACCATGATTATTATTCATTTAATTCGACTGAGGTAGAGTTGATGCAAATGAAACCACCGGCTGAATAAACATTAGCCTAGCAAGCGTGGAAAAATACTTTAAATGACACGACCGGAAAAGCTTTTACTGTAATTAAAAGAGAAATGAGACAAAACTGACCTGATAATGAACACCTACTGTCTAAATATGAGATTTACTAAAAAGAAAGATGAGCAAAAATTCACCAAAACATTAAAAAGATAGCACAAACCCGAAAATTCGTTTGTTTTATTTTGGCAGGAAGTGACGCAATAAAAATTAAAAGGTGGAGCTTCTTCTTCGGTGAGTGGAACGTGCGGATAGGATGTCTCAGAGCTCACTGTTGCCCCCTAGCGTTAGATGCTTTTCATTGAAGCAGCCAAGCGCTTTGGAAAAAATAATAAAAGGAAGTGTCAAAAAGTAATTTAACGACATAATAATAATAATAATGATAATAATAATGAAACATTAAATTATTTTTCTAAAACTTGAGGATTCAGACAAATAAAAATACAAAAAACAATAAAACATAACAAGTAAAAAAAAAAGTAAGTATAAAAATCACTTTCTTATATTATTTTTTAAAATAAAAAATCACTTTATTTAGTCATTTGAGCTGTTCTAATACCAAGGTGTTGAAGAAAAAAGTGGAAAAAAACACAAAAAAGTTTTTCTTTATACTAAATGAAACAAAATCTGGATTGATAATAAGGCCATAAATGTATGGATTGATATTGATGATTTGATTTTGATGCCTATCTATTACTATTTCTGACATATCTTTGTTGATTGTATTGTACATGTATTATACTTGTCAAAAAAAAATAAAAAAATAAAACAAAATAAATTAATTAAATATTTCAAGTAATGTGTAGTCA
>NC_050519.1:3029224-3048827 GCF_002922805.2 Oryzias melastigma
TGTGTAGTCAAACCCCTATATGTTTCATTTATTCAATTTTCAACGAAAATGTGGTTGTTGAAGTCATTGCAATCATTATGCGTTCTATTCAACAGCAGGTAGACATGCATTTAGCTGCATTTATAAATATAAATATAAATGCCAGAGTCTCCAGCTCTAATAACCACATAAATATCTTTTAAAACAGTCAGAAGACATTTCTAGATTAGCCTAAAACGATAAAAACATGTGAGACAGAAGGAGCAGAAGACGGTTCCAAAATAGAAATACATTTGATTTTTTTTTCATTTAAGTCTCTGTAATGTAAAATCATTCAAACCAACAAACACGTTTCACATTTGCTGTATTTTAGAGCAGGAATGCAGAGGATTCAGATCTCCAGGAGATGTCAGCAAATCTCTGCAGTACAGAGAAGAGACCTTACAGTGGAGATGATGCAGATCCACAAGCTTTTATTTTACATTTAACTCTATAAAAGTCATTATGTTTGCAAATTAAAATTCAGAATCATTTATTTTATTTTGCATCTGTTAAATTTACAAGCTCTGTGGGTTTTTTTATTTTTATGAAGCAAATTTTCTGTTTTTCAAGAGTAATTTAGTTTAATGATCACTCAACAAAAAGGGAAATTTATTTACACAATGCAGCAAAAGTGGATTAATGTGATTTTTTTTTTTTATTAGCTCATCTCAAAATGACAGACTGAAAAAATCCTGGTTGCTGCCCCCACGTTTTATGAAGGTAAAATTTAAGTCGTGTCTCGAACGCACTGATGAGTGTGTGTGGTTGGTTTAATGGCTTCCGCTCCCTCGTGACAAAAGCCTCTGAGCTGAACGCTCAGCTTAGAGGCTTCAGAGCTCATCAAACTCAAAACCCTCCCACAGACACAATGATCCGTATCAGTTCAGCCCAAATTCGGAGAGGAAAAAACAAGCTGTGCGCCCAAGCAGCTTCGCCTTGGGGGTGTCAAACAGCAAGGCTGCTTATGGCGGCTTAAGTAAAGTTTATCTGAGGAGGGTTTAAGCCCGTGGCTATCCTCTGCATGCAAACACCGAGCTCCCCACGGATCTGTTATTCTGACAGTGAAACACGGCCAAATGAAAGTGACAGGAGGGATTGTGAATGTGCCTCCATGCACAGGAACTCCTTCACTCTGCAGCTTTCTGCTTCTTGGAGATATTTTGTGCTTATTGTCGGCTTAAACTTTAGCACACATGGCAAGCAGTTGCCAAGCAATTACAGAGCTCTCTGGGTGTGCCTTAGAAAGACACACACTGCTTCCTTTTATTTCTTTATTTTCATAAATCAATAATCTGAATGCAGAAACGTGGTTCTTTAGAAGTCTTCGTCTGCAGGCGGCTTTGATGAGACAATCTGTCTCCTGACCGTTTTACCTGACCTACTGGGACTCTGGGCCAGATGGTCTTCTCACAACAGGTAATCACAGGCTGTGTGCTGATGCACTTTGATCCACACAAATGGAGAAGCACAACAAAGTGAACCTGTTGGGATGCCGAGGCTCCACCGCCTCATCTGCAGCTGCTTTCCTCATTTTCATGCATTATTTTATGGTTATGTAATTTGGATCGAATCGACGCTCAAATCTTGGAAAATCCTTCAGATTAAAAGACTTAAAATGTCATAACATTTAATTTAATAACTTTAAATATAAAATCAAGTTACACTTTAAAACACTCCACAATCTGATGTCATTCTTAACCTGTTGAAAAGTTGTTTTTTTTTCTTTTATTTAAATGGTGTTTTGTATAAGAAAAAAAAGTTAAAATTTAAAATTTTCATGCATTTTTAGAACATTTTAAAAAAGAGGGGGGTGAGGAGCTGAAGGGGGGAGAGGGCAAACAGAAAAGGAAAATGTAAAAATAAAAAATATCTGCAAAGATAAAAAGCGATTGCTTTTGATTATAAATGTGTTCAAAATCTTTAATAAAAATGTGTTTAAAAAAATACAACTTCTCCCAATTAAATAAAATTGGTGCAGCTCCTCTTTACATCAAACGTCAGAAACCAAGTGTTCCAGGCACCAAAGTGGAGAGGAACTTTGAACAAAGTTTACTAAAGAAAGTTCACGTCAAACATGGTTTTCACAAACTGGTCCCACGTGCAGCAGCTTTATTACAGGTGACCAGTAGAGGGCAACAGAGCTCCTGACAACGGCGGAGGAAGGATGATAATTTTGGTTATGAACTCTTTAGATCTGAGAATTCAGGAGACAAAACTGAGAGCAAAGAAAAAAATCAGCTTTTGATTCTAAAATATTCAAAACAAACAAATAAAAAAAATTTAACAGTTCTGTCAAAGTCTGGACTTTAACAGAACTATGCATAAACACAAAATGTATAAAGTAACAAACATTCGAGTAATTACACACTAAATCAGGGGTCTCCAAGGTCAGTCCTCGAGGGCCGGCCTCCTGCTGGTTTTCCAGAAACCCCGCCTTATCTGGTGCCAATGACCTGCTCTCTATCATCATTACTTCACCTCTCCTCTTTATTATCTATTATATTTAGCTCTCTGTGCTTCTGTTTGGTGCAGTGTGATTCATGTGTTGTTTCTCTTTCTCACTCCCCGGCTCACTCCGGCTCGTCCTGGCTGTGGACCACTCCTCCGGCTCGTCTTTGCCTTAAAGCTCGCCTCTGGCTCGTCTTGGCTGTGGACCTTGCCTCCGGCTCCACTTGGCCGTTGACCTCGTCTTAGCCATGGTCCTCACCTCCACCTCATCTTGGCCGTGGACCTCAGCCCCGGTTCCTCCTGGCAGTGGACCACACTTCTGGCTCGTCTTGGCCGTGGACCTCCTCTTAGCCGTAGACCAGGCCTCTGGCTCGTCTGGGCTTTGGACCTCGCCTCCGGCTCGTCCTGGCCGTGGACCACGCCTCCAGCTCATCTTGGCCATGGACCACGCCTCCGGCTCGTCCTGGCCGTGGACCACGCCTCCAGCTCGCCTTGGCTGTAGACCCCGCCTCCGGCTCATCTTGGCCGTGGACCACGCCTCCGGCTCATCTTGTCCGTGGACCTCATCCCCCACTCCACCTGTCCCCCAGTCCTATCTGGCTGAACTCTCCTCAAATGTAGTTGTAGAGCTAGATAAGCTAATTCCTCTTTAGTAATCCTGGGAAATCTCCTGTCCGTCCTGGGATAGGATCTTTCCTTCATGTGGATATCCTTAAGGTTTCTTTTTTTGTAATATTGGACTATATCAATAAAATTGAATTGAATTGGATCATGTGTGTTCAGCCAATAAAGAGCTTCAATGGCAGATTGGTGGGAATTCATGGAGGACACCGGCCCTCGAGGACTGACTTTGGACACCCCTGCACTGAATGATTGCTTTAAAACTATGCTGCAAGAGAAGGCTCCAAAACTATTCAATCACAAATGCTTGGAGGTGTGGTGAGGACAGAACTGCTTGTATTACGATACGTGATGTTTGAGGAGTCTTGACTTTTAAATCTAATTTAGTTAAAGCCAAGTTCTTCGTGGGAAGGTCGTATCCTGAGGCTCCGCTCTTTCATGAGCACGCCTCCTGCTGAGGCCAGCTGCCACACTTTTAAAGATTTCTTTATTGATACAATCAAATGACGTCTAGCGACTTTACGATGATTGTCAGCTTCCCGGTGATGAATTTCAACCTGTTTCTTGATAAAAAAGCAGTTTTAGTTCCTGGAGATGTTGTAAAAACGGCGAGCATCCCCCAAAGCGTCACTTTATCGATGCTGTGGGAGGCAATCATCATCATGCATAACAATATTAGCATTAAGAGTTTATGTCGAATGACAGAAGCAGCTTCCACCCCCAGCGTCTACGTCCCCCCTCTGCCTCTTTCAGCTCACTGAACTGAGTGAAATGTCTTTCTGACTAAATTATTATTATTTTTTTTTTTGCTCTGTGGGAACGTTGCCATGGAGACAGCAGCCCCCCCTCCTCCTCCCCTGATTTCCTCTCTCAGTCTAAAGCATTAAGGCCATGCTAACTAGCGCCTCGTCACGTCACGTGTGCGTTCTGCTCCTCTTCAATTGTTAACGTGCTGCAGGTCGCCCCTGTGATGAGAGCGTCTATAAACAGAACTGTCCTCCTCCACCTCCGCTCTGCACACACGGCCTCGCCGCTCCAGGTTTTCCCGTCTCCTCTTCCTCCTCCTCACTGGCATTCCACAGCTCTTCATCTTCTGTCATTTGTTTAATCCTCTCCTCCTCCTCCTCTGTCATCCCCACCGTGCAGCTCAGTCTGATGTCTCCTGGAAAACTGAAGCTGCAAATTTCTACAAGTGGATAAAAAACCACGACAAACATTCAAATTATTTTAAAATAAATTGGAAACCAAAAAGAAGAATTCCTGGATTTCACATTTAGACCAAACATGTCCACAAAAACAAGAATTCATGGAAATCGGGTCACAAAATAAAAATTCATGTGCAGCAGCAAGTCAGATATCTGACTCTTTAAGGATATTTAGAGAAGAAGGATTATCTCTACGGTGGCCCTGAAAGTGCAAATCCCATCAACTCAATGCTAAAAACCTCTTAATGATCCCGACAATTAAAAAAATAAATAAAAATAAAAATACAGAAACCAAAACAGGATTCCTAAAAAAATTGAAATGAAATTAAAAAATTCTGAAAACAAATGTAATTTCAAGATATCAAAAGGAAATTTTAATAAATGAAACACAACGAGGAACCAAAAAAGGCAGGAATGATGGGATTTGAGTTGTTCAAATGTGTCTTCAATGCGAGTAATTAGAGCTGGGTTGATAAAATTAATTAATTGATTTGAGCTTTCATTAAAAGGTGAGTTCCAATAATCTAAACATGAATAGATAAAATTGTGGATAATCATCGCCAGGTCAGGTTTAGATAAGATGTTTTTGACTTTTGCTATATATTTCTCAGATGATATAATGCAACATAATAAATCATTACACGTGTCCACCGTCAGCTACTACCTCCAACCACCAGAGGGAGCCCTCGCCAGAGTTCTAACCCTACCGTCTCCCCACTATAACTCCCATCAGCCACTGCCACAGTTTCCTGTCTGCACAGCTGGTTTCCACCATCATCACTACCATCTAGCATTTAAACCCACCTCAGCCACTTCTTCAGTGCGAAGTCTTGTTTTGTCTTGCAGACAAACTGAGCGTTTACCCGTTTACCGTCTCTGGTTTTTGACCCTTGCCTATTTTCCTTGTTATCCTGCCTCGCTCCTAGCTGTTGACCTTAGGCTGCTTTTGACTACGCCTCTGCCTTGTTCCTTACCATTAAATCCTCGTTTGCACATGGATCCAAACACCTCGTCATCACAAGTAGTTTAGTGATTGTTATTGGGCTTATCCAGGACCGCTTTTGGTTGAAATAGACAAATGTCATCGTCCAGTAACGATTAATTTAATTTCATCTTTTCAGAATTCTGTTTTTAGTTTTTGAATTTTTTGGGGGATTTTATTTATTTTGTATTAATTATCGTTGTGATCTTTTAAGACCCACTCCAATGAAAAGGACGTTTTAGACATGACCTTGTAGCATTTTTCTGATGTTGCTCGCCACTTTTGCTTCTCTGCTATTGTGGTTTTAAGGAGCTGTAAGCTAGTGGGAAAGATTGTAAATTAAAGTATGATGGGAAATGAGTGAAGGCTTACACAGCACCAGTTTCTACTGAACTCTTGCCGCTCTGCAGAAACTATGTCCTAGAAAACGACACCAGTTTTTAACATTTGGCTGAAAATGGCATAATTATAATTAAAACACCACTGGGAACGCTTTGAAAATAAATCCAAAGATGATCAGATTGAGTGATTTGCGCTTCCAGGCCACCGTAGTTTCCTCCTCCCACCTGGAGCATTTATTTGTTTAAACAAAAGTCATAAAGAACATCCAGATTTCCGCCCGCGACGCTTTCAGAAGAAGTCAGGAAGACGCGAGAGGATGATACATTTCCTTTATTTCAGTTGTCATTGCTTCAGCCACACGTACATACACATTCACTGGCATCCTGTGACCTGGTACAGCTGTTCTGACCGAACCCCTCACTCAGATTCTCACCGTTACCTAATAAAAAAGTAAACCTCTGGACTAAATCATATAAAAAAGAGGAGAATCGTTCAAATCAAAAGAATACCAATTGAGACAGATAGATACAGCATTAACAGTGTTATTTCATCCTCGGTGTTAACGGTTTCCACTGAGTCCTCGTTAGTAGTATTAGTATCAAGTCAGATTTTTGCTTAAAGCATCACTTATATAATTTTCATTGCATCAAGTTGACATCATTCATGTTAATATAAGCATGCAAACATGTTTCCACATGACCATCCAGGACCACACAAGCGAGAGGAGGGCGAAGAGGGAGAGCGAGAGGACGGAGGGGGAGGAAGATGGAGAGGGATCCGATAGGTGAACAGGTGAGGATCGCTGGCGGCGAGGAGGAGAGGATGAGTAATCAGACAGTAATCAGACGGACAGAAAGACGGCTGAGCTGGCTCACCGGGAGAGAATGAGCGACTGCGCCGGAGCGGAGAGGAGCTTGTAATCTATCACAAGGCCTCAGAGGGCAAAGACGAGAAGGGCTGGGAAAAATGGAGGATTGTGGGATGTCTGCGCCAATAGATCAATACCTTTTCTATTTATACATTTGTAATCTCTTAGTTTGCAGGTTTGGAAAAGCTGGATCGGAAACAGGAAACCGGATTCTTCAGCAAACAGAGAGCGGATCTACAACAGCAGGACGAGGGTTGATCCGTTTCCACCACAAACTCCTGTCTTCTCTCAGTCTCCCTCTTCACCTCCTTTGTAGGGTTCATATTTTATTTCCTGCTCCTTTTTTTCCTAAAATTCATAAATTACTACAGAAGCCGAAAACGTCTGGTTCTTTTTTTGGCTTTGTTTTCTCGAGAAAACAGGATAATCAATAATGATCAATGAGTGATTCAACTCTCCCGTTCCCACAATGAGACGCCGAGACTTCACCTGTTTTAAATCTGTTTTAAGTCTCTTTAAGTCTCTGTTTATAACCAGATCTATTATGTTGTTATAACGAAATACACTATCTCCTTTTGATGAGACCCACTTTTGTTATAACGAGAACTGGAGAGAGGTTCTTCATTATCTTGTCGTAACGAGAAAACAAACTTTATTTTTTTGTTATAACAAGATCCACTATGTCATTATGTTGAGATCCACTATCTTATTATAATAAGATGCACTATGGTATTATAATGAGATAGTGGATCCCGTTATAACACGATCCACTATCTCATAATATTGAGATCACTATCTCATTATAATGAGATAGTGGATTTCGTTGAAACAAGATCTACTATCTCACTATAATGAGATAGTGGATCTCATTATAACATGATCCACTATCTCATAATATTGAGATAGTGGATTTTGTTGAAACGAGATAACAGATTTTATTATAACGACATGGTGGATCTCGTTTTAACAAGATCTACTATCTCATTATAATGAGTTAAGGGATCTCGTTTTAACGAGATAGTTGATCTAGTTAAAACGAGAAAGGGAGAGAGGTTCTTCATTATCTTGTTGCAACGAGAAAACAAATGAGATAGTGGATCTTATAACGAGATAGTGGATCTTGTAAGAGATAGTAGATCTCGTTATAACAACATCCACTATGTCATTACAAAGATTTAGTGGATGTCGTTAAAACGAGATAGTGGATCTTATTATAACGAGATGGTGGATCTTATAAGAGATAGATCTCGTTATAACAACATCCAGTAAAACAAGATATTGGATCGTTGTATGAGATACTGGATCTCATTATAACAAGATCCACTTTGTGGTTATAACGAGATAGTAGATCTTGTTATTGTAGATGGTAAATGAGCGCTTTCTACCGTCCTTCACACACACATTCACACACTGACGCCAACCTCCCACCAGAGGTAATTCGGGGTTAGGTGTCTTGCCCAGGGACACTTCGACACATGGGCGGGCAAGGCGGGAATCGAACGCGCAATCTTCTAATCAGGAGTTGACCGCCCTACCGTTGCACCACGGCCGCCCCACAAACATAACAAGATCCAGTATCTCATTATAACGAGATAGTGGATCTCGTTATAATGAGAAAACGATCAAAAAGCAGGATCGTCCGTTTTCGGCTTCTGTAAATGACTGCTGTTTTCTTTTTTTGTTGTTTTTTTCTAAGTGTAGTCAAAACACACTTTTCATTTTTGAACACAATGCCATCTGACACCCCTCCCCCCAACTGACATACAGTACACAAATTACTGAAAGAAGTACACAATCAACACAGTTACTTACATCAGGCAGAGGCTTCGGGAAGGGGGGGGGGGTGACTGGCAGCTGATTTTCAACATAGACATAGACAATACAAACTAATGTCTATGAGAGACAGTGTTTCCCCAGCTAGTGCAATGAGGCACAAGTAGAACACACACACACACAGTCGCTCACACACACACACAAAACGCCTTCTTTTAAATGCACAAGACAGAAGACACGTTTGGCGCCGAGACGAGCTGTTCGGTCCACGGATGCTGAGAAACAGAAGAAGGATGGAGGAGTCACGTCTCACACGCACACAAATACAAAACAAACACAGAAACACTCACTGGTAAAGGAACACAGACGTGTTCTTCCAAAGTCTCGTCGAGAGCGTTATGTATGGAACGGATGAGGTTAAAAAAAACGACAGAGTGAGCGCTCTTCCTGTGGGGTGCTGGTCCTCTCCACACACAGCTGAGGTCCCACAGAGTCTGACCTGATCGCGTCCTTTCTGGAAACTCACACCCTCCCCACAAATAAACTGTAATCCTGACGGACGGATGTTCACATGATTAAAAAAATAGGACGAAGAAAGATGGACGCATTTCAAGGTTGTGTAACATGCTCAGACCGAAAGTCTGTCCTCAGTTTCTTCTGACATCAATCGCGACCTCCAGGTCGCTTCGTCTTTTTTTTTTTAAGTCCTCCAGAGACGCATCCGGAGAATCCGTCATGGATGCTGCGTCCTCAACAGTTCTGCTCACCAACGTCGCCAAAATAAATAAATCAATAAAAAAAATGATGAGAGATTTTCTTCTTTGCAGTCTGTACAAACCTTTGGTCCGGGTTGAACCTTTTTTTTGTTCTAAAGAGAGAAACGTTTGTCACATCACACCCCTCCAAGATGAAACACGACACTAACCTGAAGAGCACATAATCTACGCACATCCTACAACCTGTGTGTATTTATGTGTGAGAGACGGGTGTGCATCTCCTCGCCAAATCCCAAATTTACAGCTGACATCAGTCCAGGGGTGAAGCTTAAAGTCTGCCTTCGTTTGTGCAGAAGATGTGTAGCTGATGAGGGATGACGTCATTTCATCTTCTTTTTTTTGTGATCGGCGCAGGAATATTCATTAGCGGAAGCACACCAGCTCCAGCAGCTGGACACTCGCCACGTCTCCGCACCGCTCTTCTTTGATGGAGAGAATTATTCACAGATGAGAAGAAGAAGAAGAAGAAAGAAAGTCTGGAGCTGTGGATGATAATGACCTGAGGAAAGATGGAGAAAATGAGAATTAAGGAAGTGTGAGACACTGAGGGGGGGTAAACACTATGCAGTCTTAAATAAATCTTAAGGGATGGGGGGGGTTATGCAATGCATAACATCTAGATGATGCAGATGCGACCGCCTGGAGGAGGAGCCTTATCTTACACTGGCAGTTTGGTTTTGGTTCTGGACTCGATTTCCTGTCTCAGTCTGACACAGAAGAGTCCGCGGTGGAAGAAATCATGAAAGTTTTGGAGAGTAACAGAAACCAGGCTCACCGATTCAGTCGGAGTGAGGACTGTCCACCACTATATGAGGCTTGGAAGTGGGCGTCGTGGCGCTCTTTGACACAAACGTACCGATAGCTTTTTCCTGCAAGAAGAAGAAGAAGAAGACACTTGGTATGAGTTCATTTGTGTTTTCGCCAATATTTTGATTAGAATCCTCTTGTATGACACAGCAAGACAGTCCCTTACAATTTAAACTAGGGCGGGGTATCGGTTATAATTTCCAGAAACGATTCGATTCACAAGAGCCTGAATCGATTTTTTTTTCAATTCTTCAATTCAATTCAATTTTAAGTTCACACATTTGTTTAGAATTACATTAAAAATCTACTATGTAATTTGAATATATTTATATTTATTAGTGAAATAATGAGATTGTTAATATCATACAGTGTTACATAGATTCTCTAAAGGAGACTTTCTAACAAACATTAACGTTGTAAATAGTGCTTCTTCTCCTGGAGGGCGTTTCAGTTTGGCCACTAGGTGGCGATCGCGCTACAGAAGTACACCTTACTCAAGAAGAAGACTACAGTATGAGGGGAAAAACGAAGTTTTAGACCACAAATAGTTACTTATTCCCTTCAAAGATTTTGGAAAATACATGCCTGTGAGTAAAAAAAAGATGTTAATTTAGTCAGTAATGTATTTTTAAGTCAGCCGAGCGTTAGCATTAGCCGTCCTATAGGGAATTCTATTGAAGGTTAGCATCAAGCTAGCGGACTTTAGCTTTATCTGCTAAAATAATTAATATATTTTAAGAGTCGTTTTTTCATCTAACGATACATCGATTTTTTTTTCAACCCAGCCCTAATTTAAACTCCTGGAAATATTTTTAAGTAATTTATTTGTCTAGTAGTGATTTCATATGAATGAATCTTTATTTCAACACCATCACACTGCTTTAATAAATAAATAAATAAAAAATAGCAAAGTAGGAAGAAAAAACATCGTAAAAGAACATAAATTAGGGCAGAGAATCGATTAAAAACAACTGATTAATCGCAAATCAGGAAAAAATTTATCCTGATTAAACGTTTTTTTTTCTTTTTAGTTACAGTATTTGCCAGCCACATATTATCAGCAAATAATCACAATATGAAATCAAACGCAAAATTGTACATTTACAACATTTATTTCTAAATGTACACTTTAGAAATGCCACTTTATTATTATTTTCTCTCCTAATATCACTGCTGTCCACATTTTTCCTTTAATTCTGTTTTTCTTTTTTTGTCCTTTTTTTCTCATAGACTTTCTTTATTATGCTTGTGAAAAATAATTTCAATTTTTGGGAGATTTTTGATCCAGCTGGATTTCAAATATTTTTGTTTCCAAAATGAAGATAATGGTCTGTTTCCTCTTTGGATTTCTCATACCAGACAGCTCCGTTTTGCTGATTTAAAATGTTGACAAGAGGATATTTAATTAATGAATTACGAGCAAACAAATGACGCTAAATTTAGCTTCCGACTCGCGAGACCACTAAAGGAACTTCCACTGTATTTTTCACACTTGGACTACAAAAAACTGGTCCTGTTCAAAAACTGCTGCACACAGACTCCTCAAACCTGGATTAAATTATGTTTTGGATGATTAAGAATACATTAAAAACAGTTTCTGTTTTGTGAAAGTTTTATATAATTTGTGATTTTATTGTGGTTCTCAGTTTTTTAACTGGACCTGTTCTTATGTGGTCAAAACTGCAATAAAAATCCTCCTGTGGTTCACAAAATTATGTTTTAAAATGTCAAGAAGTACTTTTCAGAGTACTTTTAAGTTGTTTTATGTATCTATTGGTAATTAGAGATACACACGGCTACATTTAATGATGTCTTTCATAAATGTTTCCAGCTGAACATCGACTGGAAGCTGAAATGTGTTTCTCAGATCAATGCTTTTTGCATCGACTGATTTTCCTCTGACCTTGTGAGGATTAACAGTCTCCATCAAACTGAAGGGCCTCCTCTAAATATTAGAAGGGAGGAACATCCCATTAGAATCTCCAGAGGTGTGAATGTCACGACCACCCGCCTCGTGCGGGGCTGTTTGCCGGCTGCAGACTCTGCTAACGAGGACGGCGTCCGGCTCATCGATCGGGAACATTCCAACGAGAGTCGATGAAGAGAAACACTCAAAACATCTGAACGCACGATGAGTCAAATGATTCTAGTCTATTGATGCTTGGACAGAATCTTGGGACAAATTCTGTCTTTGAATGATTTCAGATCGGCTAATTTAGTGAGAATGAAAACGAGTGACAAACAGACGCGGCGGTGTAATGTTTTGTCTGCGTGATTACTGTCAACAAAAGCAATTATATCCTGAGAGAATGTGAAAATAAATGATAACTTTGTGTCTTTATCGTCTTTATATTAAATGGCAAATCAATTCTAATAGGAGAGTTTGTTGTGATGTTATTTACAGATGAAAGGAAGCTCGCCATCAACAAAAGCCTGACAAGAGTGTATTAGCCGGAGTCAAGGGAGGAGGAGGAGCTGAACGACAGATGAAGGGGATGAAGAAGCAGCAGACGGAGGTCGAACTTTAGAGGAGGAAAAGGTTTTGGTTACCATGCATTATCTTTTGAACAAAGTGTGTTCCAAATTACTGTGGAAATTGTGTCAAAAAAACTCAGTGGATGATATTGTGTCTCAGGGAACACTGACATCAATCTCAGACACCTCCCAGCAGAGTCAAGTGGGCCCCAAAAGTTTGTCCGCAGTTCCTGAAGTAGGGACTCAGGGGGTTAGCTCGCTACGCTAGCCAGCTGCCCAGTGGACAGCGTTGCGAGCTCCGCTGTAGCATGTTAGTGAGCTCCACTGTAGTAAGCTAGCAAGCTCTTCTGTATCAAGCTAGCGAGCTTAACTGCAGCATGTTAGCGACTTCCACTGTAGCATGCTAGGAAACTTCACTGTAGCAAGTCAGCGAGCTTCACTGTAGCATGCTAGCAAGCTTCACTGTAGCATGTTAGCAAACTCAACTGTAGCATGCTAGCAAGCTCTTCTGGAGCAAGCTCTTGAGCTCCACTGTAGCATGTTAGCGAGTTCCACTGTAGCATGCTAGCAAGCTCTTCTGTAGCAAACTAGCAAGCTCTGCTGTAGCATGCTAAGAGCTCTTTCTTCTGTAGCATGCTAGCGAGCTCCACTGCAGCATGCTAGTGAGCTCCACTGTAGCATGCTAGCGAGCTCCAGTGTAGCATGCTAGCAAGCTCCAGTGTAGCATGCTAGCGAGCTCCTCCATAGCATGCTAGCAAGCTCTTCTGTAGCATTCTAGCAAGCACCATTGTAGCATACTAGCGAGCTCCGCTGAAGCGAGCTCCATTGCAGCAGGCTATCGTGCTAGCAAGATTCTTTGTAGCAAGCTAGCGAGCTTCGGTGTTGCATGTTAGCGAGCTCCACTGTAGTATGCTAGCAAGCTCTTCTGTAGCAAGCTAGCAAGCTTAACTGCACCATGTTAGCGATCCCCACTGTAGCATGCTAGCAAGCTCTTCTGGAGCAAGCTAGTGAGCTCCACTGTAGCATGTTAGCGAGCTCTTCTGTAGCAAGCTTCAATGTAGCATGCTAGCAAGCTCTTCTGTAGCAAACTAGCAAGCTCTGCTGTAGCATGCTAAGAGCTCTTTCTTCTGTAGCATGCTAGCGAGCTCCACTGCAGCATGCTAGCAAGCGCAATTGTTGCATGCTAGCAAGCTCCACTGTAGCATGCTAGTGAGTGCCTTTGTAGCAAGCTAGCGATCTTCACTGTAGAATGCTAGCGAGCTCCACTGTAGCATGCTAGCAAGCTCCTCCATAGCATGTTAGCAAGCTCTTCCGTAGCATTCCAGCAAGCACCATTGTAGCATACTAGCGAACTCCGCTGAAGCGAGCTCCATTGGAGCAGGCTATTGTGCTAGCAAGATTCTTTGTAGCAAGCTAGCGAGCTCCGCTGTTGCATGTTAGCGAGCTCCACTGTAGTATGCTAGCAAGCTCTTCTGTAGCAAGCTAGCAAGCTTAACTGCAGCATGTTAGCGATCTCCACTGTAGCATGCTAGCAAGCGCCTCTACAGCGAGCTAGCAAACTCCACTGTATCGAGCTAGCGAGCCCCGGTGTCCACCAGGCGGCTGGATAGCATGACGAGCCAACCCACTCGTTCCCACTTCAGCTAATGTGGGCAAACACAGGTTTTCTGCCCACTTTAAAACCATTTGGGGCCCACTTGACTTTGCTCGCCGGGTTGGGATCATTAGATTGTGAGTTCAATTAAAGGAAAAACGGCTAAAGGACGTCCCTCATTATTAAGCAGACCAACATTTTCAAGCAATATGGGAAAGAAAAGGGATAAATAGTTAGACAAGGTGTGAAAATCCTGGATGTTTCAGGAAAACTTAAGCCATACAGGCAGAATGAGGAAGGTTTCTGCAGACAAATCCATCGGATTTAGAGAGCAGCTGCTAAAATACCACAAGAAAGCAGCAGCACATGTTTATGGATGCTGGTGTCTCTGGAGTCCCACCAACATTAAGGCTCCAGTTCTACATAAACCTTCAAATTCAGTGTTATCAATAGTAAACATAAAAAACAGAGCAAAACATTAATAATTCAAGAAGCTATCAGGCAATAGCTACTAAATCAGAGCTCCTATGTTCAAATCTAACTTGACCTATGAAGATGTTTTTGATCGGAACAGCTTTTGATTTCAGTAAATATGACCTCCAAATGCAGCAAATTCAACACATTTTCTATTCTTTAAAATCTATCGAATGTCATGGAACTCTGTTGAGTGTAATATTCTGAGAACATCGTTTTCTTTAGGATGTTTGTTCAATAATATTCAATAGTTATTGACTTGAAAACTATGCCTGCTGTCATTTGCATTGAGGACTTAGAAAAAACAGAGAAAAACATCATTTGGATAATAATTTGGAACGCGCTGCACATTTCTTTTTTAAAATAAAAACGAGATGAGGTGAAACTGTGGCTAACTGGAAAGTTCACAGTGTCCTTATTATTTTCCCCACAGCACATTAGGCTGTAATGATTCAATAAGCACCTCATTGGTGTGCGCTGTCCGTGTCTCTGAACCCTGATACCAAAACATCATTTGTTTGTACAGGAAGCATTAATAAACCCGCTGATTAGGGTAATTAGGAAATAGTCTGCCCCTGATTATATACTATGTGCTTGTTTACGACACCCGTGCTAATTTGAGCTGGTCATGGTAGATTGCAGTAGTCGTGATTGACAGCAGGCGGCCGGAACTTGCAGAAGCGGCCAGTTCCCATCAGCCACTTCTCTGGTCTGCAGCTACAGTAAATTCATAAATGACTTTTTTTTTGCTTTTCTTCATCTTTTAAATTCTTGTGTGTTTTTGTTCTGTGGTTAGATTAAAAATAAATTATTACAGGTCATAATTAATTAAATAATTAATTGCACATTTGTGTTATTTTCCTGTTCACATGATTTAACCCTTTAAAAACATATGACAAAGTCAAGGCCCGGGGGCCGGATCCGGCCCTCCAAGTAATTCTATCCGGCCCTCCAGATCATTTGATTTTATTGTTATTAATGTCCCAATGTTATCTTGTGCTCATTTCTAACTTGTATAATTTTGGCAAAATATATTTTTATGGATAGTAAAATATTGAAAGTTATTTAAGGTTTAAGTTGATTTATTCTGGAATAATATTCCTGCCTTTTTATTATTCATAATTTAGTTAAAAAGTTACAGTTTTAGAGTTTTAAATATTGTCATTAGCTGGTAGCTTTTTGGATTATTTTGCCATAAACTAAGATTTTTTTAGGCTATTTTGGAGTTTAGTAATTTTTTTAGCGACATGCTAGATGTTTTGGCTAACCTAGATTTTATTTTTTATTTTTTAGTTTTCTAGGCTAACTTGGCATTCAGATAATATTTTAACTGGCCATCAGCTTTAGCATTTTCAGCTATCAACTTTATGCTAGCTTTTCGGACTATTTTGGTATTTATTAAGGTTTTTTAGGCTATTTTTTTTAGTTTAGCTCAAATTTCAGCTACATGCTAGCTATTTTAGCTAATTTAGGATTTTTCTGTTTTTTAGGCTATTTGGAGTTTAGCTAATATTTCATCTTCTTGCTAGCTTTTAAGCTAATTCAGGCTTTTTTTGTTTTTAGGCTATTTTGGAATTTAGCTAATATTTCAGTACTAGCATGTACTGAACCTGTACTATTTTGGCTAACTTGGCATTTAATATTTTAGCTGGCTATCAGCTTCGGTGTTTTCAGCTATTAGCTTCAGGAATTTCAGCTGTTAACTTCAGCGTTTTTAGCTATCAATTTCAGTATTTTCAGCTATCAGCACTAGCATCTTCAGCTGCCAAATTCAGCTGACAGCATTCACACTAGCTGAATATCAGGTAATGCTGTGTATCTAGTTTTTAGTTAGTTTAAATGGTTAAGATGTGTGTTTTACATCAACTTTGTGTATGACCCAATTAGTCGACTAATCTGAAAAAATTATTGGTCGACTATTAAAATAGTCATTTGTGGTACTAGTTTTAACCCTTAAAAAAAACAAAATTATTTATGTTATCTATTTTCTCTAATACGTAACACCAGTTCTTATCATGCAGGAGTCGGGCTGCATGTGGTAAAAATCCCTTGGTCATCATCTGGAGGACAGAGAGAAACTGGAGCGTTCAGAATGAGGACACAGTCATGTGCTCACCTCGACAAGCTGATGCCAGTGCTCTATTGGTTTACGCGGATTGGCCAGCATGGCCGCCCAGTGCTCCCTCCCGGGACCGTCGGCGTCGCTGCCCACGCGGCACATCCCGATAACCTCGTTATGACCGATGCTGAAAGCAGGGAGGAGAGAAAAGAAGCAGAGACAGAGACGGAGGAGGTGGAAAAAAAGAAAAGAAAAGTCTCAATTATCAGCTCTGAGAGCAGGAGGAGAGTTCAGCGGTCCTAAATAGAAGCTCGCTGGATGAAAGCTTGGTGTCAGCGTGAGCAGGCAAACACACAAAAGCGTGCACCTGTAGAGATGCCAAACGGTGGGCAGACGGCGAAGGGGGGGGCGGCGCATTTGTACACAAACACAGAAAAACCGCCAAGTGTTGCTGCAAGCAGCCGCGAGACAAATATTGGCACATCTTCACCATTAGCATACATTCACGAGCTGCCGTCTATGTAAAACAGGAAGCATCCACCAGGGGGGCGGCTCTTCAGGGGGCCTTCATCATGTTCAACACAGCTGCAGCATCATCATCACACACCACGGCGTCTCCGCTCGCTCACCAGTCGTAGTCCATCACGGCGATGATGATGGACACACTTTCGATGTTTTCGTTGGGAATGTCGAACACCAGCGCCTCGTTGTACGTGGGGTTCAGCGTGTTCTTCTTAATCGAGGTCTTCCTCTTTTTTAGCCTTCGCCCGTCACATATCAGAGACGCCTTGACGTACGGGTCTGAAGAGATGAAAGAGACGAGGGAGAAACTCCTGGGTATTGTGTTCGCATTCATGCGCCTGTTACACTTTAAAGAGTCACCTTGACAAAGCAGAACAGGTTCAAGCGTTTCCCTTCTGCATGCGGGACGTGCAGCCGGCTCGCCCTCGCCTCAGTTTGCATGCTGCATGTGAGCTTCGCTGCTTCAGATCAATGTGACGTTAACAACAGGGCACAGGGATTATCAGCCGCTCTGATTACCAATCTTATCTTTAATCACACCCTCCCCTAACCGGCTTCGCTTTGTTATTCTGCAGACACCGCTTCTGCTTTTTCTGCCTGTAAGCAATTTCTCACATACTTGTATTTTTCAGTGAAAGCTTCAAAGCATTCACACCATAGTGATCCTCCTGCTCCTGTCCGCATGTTTAATGGCAAGTAAAAACTCAATCCCACTTTCAACAATTTTAGCAGTAACATTCAGGACAATTCTGCTTGTACTTTTGGTATTTATGAACTTTATAGTTTTTGAAAGATGGAGCAAACTCCATAGGAAAAGGATGAAAAGGATGAGAAATTGTTCAAATCCTTCAAAAACTTTGATCTTCTCATACTTTCATACTAAAGATAAACTTTAAAATTTTCTGCAACTGCTAGGTTTTTTTCGGGTAATTTGGAGTTCAGCTTCTGTTTGCAAAACACTACTTTTGGCTAGTTTAGACATTTTTTCCATTTCTTAGGCTAATTGGAAGTTAAATAATACTTTAGCTTTAAGCTAGCTGTTTTTTCAATATTTTACATTTTTGCAGTTTTTTAGGAATAATTTTTAAGTTTAGCTACAATTTTAGCAAAATTAGGCATTTTTCAAGTTTTGTACACTGATTTGGAGTTAGCTACTATTTTAGCTTTAAGCTAGCTGTTTTGGCCAAGTTAGGCATTTTTTCAGTTTTTTAGGATAGTTTTGAGTTTAGCATTATGCTAGCTGTTATGGCAAAATAAAACATTTACCAGTTTTTTAAGCCCATTTTTTGAGTTTAGCTAATATTTTAGCTTTAAGCTAGCTGCTTTTACAATATTAGGTATTTTTCCAAGTTTTTTTTTGAGCAAGTTTGACATTAGCTAATATTTTAGCAATATTTCAGCAACATGCTAAAATATTAGCAAAATTATGCTTTTTCCTGTTTTTAGGCTAATTTGAGTTTAGCTGATATTTTAGCAATATGCTAAAAATAATGGCAAAATTAGGTTTTTTCCATTTCTTTAGGCTGATTTTGGAGTTGGCTAATATTTTATCCCACTTTCCATTTTAGGCTAATTGGGAGTTAGGTAATGTTGTAGCAATATTTTAGCAAAATGCTAGTTTATTGGCAAAATTAGACATTTTTCCATTTTAGGCCAAATTGGAGGTAGCTAATATTTTAGCTTTAAGATACGGTAGCTTCTTTTTGGCTAAATAAGACATTTTTTTCCTGTTTGTTATGATAATTTGTAGTTTAGCTAATATCTTATCATAATTAGGCATTTTTCAAGCTTTTTTAGACTAATTTGGAGTTAGCTAATATTTTTGCTTTATGCTAAGTGTTTTGGCAAAATTAGGCATTTTTCCAGTTTTTAGGCTAATTTAAAGTTAAATAATACTTTAGCTTTAAGCTAGCTTTTTTTGCAATATTATACATGTTTGCATATTTTTAAGAATTATGAAAATTTTAAGAAAATCTTAGCAAAATTAGGCATTTTTCAAGTTTTGTACACTGATTTGGAGTTAGCTACTATTTTAGCTTTAAGCTAGCTGTTTTGGCCAAGTTAGGCATTTTTCCAGTTTTTTAGGATAATTTTGAGTTTAGCATTATGCTAGCTGTTATGGCAAAATAAAACATTTACCAGTTTTTTAAGCCCATTTTTTGAGTTTAGCTAATATTTTAGCATTATCCAAGCTGTTTTGGTAAAAATAGACATTTTTTGTTTTTGAGGCTAATCTGGAGTTAACTAATACTTAAGCTTTAAGCTAGCTGTTTTTGGAATATTAGACATTTTTCCAGCTTAGGATAATTTTGAGTTTAGCTAATATTTTAGCAGTATGCCAAAATATGGGGAAAATTGTGCGTGTTTGAATTTTTTAGGCTTATTTGGAGTTAGCTAATATTTTTAGCATTATGCTAGCTGTTCTGGTAAAATTAGACATTTTTCCAGTTTTTCTTTTCTGTTATTCATTCATCTTCTTGGCTGCTTTGTCCCCTTCGGGGTTGTGGGGGTTCCAGAGCCTAACTGATGTTTTTTTTAGCATAGATTGGAGTTTAGCTAATATTTTAGCATTATGCTAAATGCTTAATGGGGGGGGATTATACGTTTTTCCATTTTTTTTTTTTTTTTTTTTATTT
>NC_050519.1:3048844-3051777 GCF_002922805.2 Oryzias melastigma
ATAAATGCTGTTGCTGCCTCACAAGGAACATTTTTTTACACTTTTAAAACAATCAATCTGATTTTGTTCAATATTCCCAGCAAACGTTTGCAGTCATTCTCTTCAGTATGCTTCGTTTCCCTTCAAACAGATTGGAAATTCCTCCCATTTTTCATTTCTTGCTGACCACAGGAGCTTCAGCTGCATCCCCAGACTAAAAAAACCTGCTCTTTTCCCCTGCACTCTTATCATCAAATGCACTTTTATTATTATATTTGTGCCTAATTACCTCCTTCAAGGGCACCTTGACATGTTTACTGAAGATAGTGGTAGCTGAACCTTTTCTCTCCGGAGCAACAGTTGCCCTGTGACTCCACTTATTATCAAGTCTTGAAAAATACCTTTCTGCTGACATTTACTATGCAAATCCGCGGGTGTTATTTGCGAGTAGAGAGAAGAGCGGTTGTTTCTGTAAGGGATTATCATGTCAGGGCTTTTCATTTCAGTTCCTAAATGGGACTAAAGTTAGCTTATTTTTCAGAAATCGCTGCAGCTGTATTCATGTTGGATGTGAATAAGATATCAGTAAATGGATTTGTGTGACCGGTTTCATGTCAAGATAAGATGAAGCAGCAGTTGGACAGCACTAAAGCTGCTTCTTGTCCCATTTTTCCTCTAAATGTGTTTGCTGGAGGGGTTTGATGTGTGCCTCCGTTACCTGAGAAACCGGTCAGGTCCATGGCTTTGAGGTTGGTGGCCTTGATGATTGTTGCGGTGAGCCGGCCCGCTGTGGGCAGGTAACACAGCGAGAAATTAAGCTCCCCGAGATCCGCCTTCTCCTGCAGGTCACCACAAACACACAAACAGAGATTAGGATGGGAGCGAGGAAGGCCGCTATCGCATGTGAGCCACACCAGATCCGGCCTGAAAAAAGAGCTTCATCTTTGAGTGACGGCGGCTGACAGCAGGGGCCCGAATGTGGACAGGCGGAGTGTTTAGGCACCAGAAGAAGGGCCGTCGCTGCAAATGAATCGTATGCTTATCCGTCAGAGTGGAGAAAGCGTTAAGTCGAGGTGACAATTCCCCCTCCCTCATTCCACGGCCATCTCCTGATGATCTGGCTGCCTGTGGTCCAGAGTAATGATGCTGCTCGTATTCAGAGCACAGTGTCCCACAAATCAATACTTCCTAAAGTCAAACACTAAAATATGTCGAAATGCTAATACCTTAAAACGTACTTGAAAAATTAGACTCCTATGCCAAAACATTTTAAGGCTTTGCTGTATCTAATTTGCTAATAGCTGTCTATGAATATTTCAAATAAATCTACTTGGACAAAACCTCATATACAGTTTGGATTTCCGTAATCCGTCCAAACTGATTTTCATGTTAACAGACTCTAAATGAGCGCTAGCTGCAGGCGGTCTGCGCGACCTGAGCTTCCTGTCAGAGCTCAAACCAAACCCGACATAAATATTCATTTTTGTGAACTTCAATAAATGCCAGATTGATCCGATTTGGTAATTTTAGCAGCTAGTTTTTGGTGTTTAATCAAGCAGCAGAATGCTCATCTGAAGATGCATTCTACATTTCTAAAGGTTTGATTTAAGAAATCGGAGCCGGAGCTCCACGCAGCCCCTCCTTTTCCTGCCGTTCTGAGCTGCCCTGATTCCTCATCTGCCTCACCTGTTCTGCCAGCTACTTAGCTTCCCCTGTCAGATTCTACACTCCTTCAAAGCCCAATGTCCAAATGCTGGTTCCTGATCTGATGTTCAGCTCTGAAATCCCTGCTCTGCCTTCAAGTCAGCCTGCTCTGCCTTCAGGTCCTCCTGCTCTGCCTTCACGTCAGCCTGCTCTGCCTTCACGTCAGCCTGCTCTGCCTTCAGGTCAGCCTGCTCTGCCTTCAGGTCAGCCTGCTCTGCCTTCAGGTCAGCCTGGTCTGCCTTCAGGTCCTCCTGGTCTGCCTTCAGGTCCTCCTGCTCTGCCTTCACGTCAGCCTGGTCTGCCTTCACGTCAGCCTGGTCTGCCTTCACGTCAGCCTGCTCTGCCTTCACGTCAGCCTGCTCTGCCTTCAGGTCAGCCTGCTCCGCCTTCAGGTCAGCCTGGTCTGCCTTAAAGTCAGCCTGCTCTGCCTTCAAACAAACTTACGTTTTCTTTATAATGAGATGGTGGATCTTGTTATAACCAGATAGCGGATGTCGTTTTAACGAGAAAACGATAAAAGAAAGCAGGGCCAGCCGTTTTCTTGTAAAATGATTAGTTTTTATCAAATTAAAATTGAGTTGATGGTTTACTGAACTTAAAAAAATTGAATCTGATTAAAAAGTAATATTTGAATGTAACTACTTAAAGAGTTGTTGTTAATTAATCCAATGTTTCACTTTTTACAGCATCGCAACCACATCACAACAATCTTCCAAGATGTTTTTAAAGACACCAGATAAACTAATTCTATCTGTAGTAACTAAAAATGTAAACAGAAACTAAAATAGCTTAGGAACGATGAATCTAAATGCATATTTGTCCTTCTCTCACCGCAGTGCCCTCCACAATGTCCCTCCAGATGGGCTTGTCCCCGCTGCCCTCGCTGAAGTCCAGCAGGTTGTCGACCACGACCTGGCCGATCAGGTCGTGCCGGGAGAAGCGGTCGAAGTCGTACACGGAGAAGTGCAGCTTTCTGGAATGTAGCTCGTTCAGCGGCACGCCAAACTGGAACGTCTCGTTGAAAACTGGATTCAAAGTCTTTCTGTGGACCTGAGGAAGAGACGGAGAGAGGTTTGAAGAGTTAAGATTATCTGCAAAAGTGTCTATTCTGTTTAGAATTTATTTGAAATTTACTTTAAAAACAAAAAAACACACACTGTCAGAAAAACAGATTGAGAACCACAATATTATTTTTCTTCGGAAGGTTTTTTTTGTCGTCCAGAGCTCTTCAATTCTTTCAGCTCATTCAG
>NC_050519.1:3051918-3055376 GCF_002922805.2 Oryzias melastigma
GAAGGTTTTTTTTGTCGTTCAGAGCTCTTCAATGCTTTCAGCTCATTCAGCGATTAAAACATTCAGCTCTTTTTATGCTGGTTTTTTCAGCAGTTGCTAAGGATTTTCAGGCTGTTTTGGGGTTTAGCTAATATTTCAGCAACATGCTAACTGTTTTGGCTGATTTAGGCTTTTTTAGGTTTTTTTAGGCTAATTTGGAGCTTAGCTAATATTTTAGCTTTATGTTAGCTGTTTTGGCTAAATTAGACATTTTACCAGGTTTTTGGGAAATTTGGCATTTAGTTAATATTTCAGCTACACGCTAGCTGTATTGGCCAATTTAGGTTTTTTTCAGTACCGGTATTACAAGGCTAGTTTGAAGTTTAGCTAATATTTTAGCCTTATGCTAGGTGTTTTGGCTAAATTAGACATTTTAACTGTTGTTTTGTGGCTAATTTGGCATTTAGCTAAAGATACATACCAGATGTGTTAGCTAATCTTTGCATTTTACCAGTTTTGGGGCTATTTTGGAGTTTGGCTAATATTTTAGCCATATTCTAAATTAGACAATTTACCATTTTTTTGTGGCTAATTTGGCATAAAGCTAATATTTCAGATACATGCTAGCTGTTTTAGCAAATTTTTGCATTTTACCAGGTTTTTGGCAAATTTGGCATTTAGTTAATATATCACTTAGATTTTTATTTATTTATTTATTTATTTAGAATAATTTGGGAATTCGCTAATATTTTAGCTAGCTATCAGCTTTAGCCAATTCAGCTATCAACTTCATCTTTTTCAGCTATTGGCTTCAGCGTTTTTAGTTATCAATTTCAGCCTCTATCAGCACTATCATCTTCAGCTGCCACATTCAGCTTACAGAATTCAAACTAACATTATCATAGGTAATGCTATATATCTATTTTTTAAAATGTTTTAGAATTTTTTTATTCTATGAAGATTATAGAAATAAATTATTTAAAATTTGGCTATGTGTAGCTTTCTGAAAAACTGTAAATGTTTACATTTACGCTGCGATTGTTACAGTTTTTCTGTAAGCCTACAAACCAACCCTGGCCCCAGATCAGAGAAGAAAACAGTTATGTGGCCCTCACATGATAAAGTTTGGGGTCCTCTGCTTTAACCCTTTAATATTGGTGACGCTTAAACACAAAATCTTTAACGTACAATAACCTTTCAACTTTTAACACAATAATTCCAGTACTGGAATTATTGTGTTAAAAGTTGAAAATTTACAGTATATCAAAGAACATAAATACTGGAAATAATTTCATTTCAGATTTAAATCTTTGATTTTTGGAGCTTTACCATAAAAAAATGCTTTTAAGAAAAAAAGTGTTTAAATATTATGGTTTTGAAAACAAAAAAAAAAACATTTCTGTACAAAAATAATTTTTTTAGGAAGATATTTTATAAAACATCAGAACTGAGTCTTAACAAATGTGAAGAATCTGCCTGTTTTCTGCAGAACAAACAGCTTTTATTTTGAAAGAGCTCTTTGTTTTAAAGGAGCGCCTCTCTCAGGGTTTAAAATCCTTTCTTTTTGCCTTTGGCGAGCCAGATGACTCTCTAGTTTTATTCAGAACAAATGGAAAACACGAGTCAAAAACCACCGCTGTGACCCTGAAAGCTTTGACCGACGCTCGCGGAGTCACTTTAAAGTGGAAACCCTAAAAACAGACGACGTCTCATCCACATGTCAGAACCCACTGTCCTCTGCTTACACGGTGAGTTTATCAATGACAGAAGGTCACCCATATGAAACACTTAAAAAAAGATGCGTGCTACTCCGACATCATTACAGACGCTGCGGGAAACGTGCAGATGAATTTGTACTGCTCCAGTAACGTTGTTGTGTAACGCTGCTGCTGCTTTATTTACTGTGGACAGAAAAAGCTCAAACACCAGAAACAAAACAGCTTTCAGGAGATGGCAATCACGGTTCAATGTGCGCAGAGGCCGAAGTACGGCAGAGTCTTGAAGGCAAAGGAGGATAAAATCTAAGTGGAAGTTTTTGTTGATCCAGCTTGAAGTCAGCAATTTCCTTAAAATCTGAGTCTGTTTTTCAAGATTTCAGTCTGGTCTTTCATTCACTTTAAGCTGATCCTGATTTGACCCCATATCTTACGGACATCATAAAAATGGAACGTGCCATTGTTGTGTGTGGAGCATGGAGTGTTTGTTTGTAAGGATAGTGTAAGTTGTACTTATGACGGGTACTATTGATGACATCATCAAGGGGTAGGAACGTCCAAATTTGAAGAAAAATGGTGATGTCAGAATTCTACTAACTACTAAAAACCTATATAGTGCAGGACTTTCTAGTTCCCTGGATTATAAAAGCTTGTTTTTGTCCAGAAGATGAAGAACCATGGAACATTTGGGCTGTGACCGGAACTTTTTAAATTATCTTTTAGATATGAATCCATACCCAACAGCCAATCAGAATCGAGTATTCACCCGGACCGTGGTATTGGGTCATTTGAAGTGCAGAAACAGTATTTTGTTTTTTGTTTTTCTTGGAGTATTACCGCAGACATAAAAGTCTTTAAAGTTCTGTTTATCTCACTGTTGAACTGTTCTGAGTTAACACTTGATAAATTTAAACATTTCAGACTATAAAAATGAAGGAAACATTTCCTCACTGGCCTGATTTTTGTTCAAAATTTTCATATAAAATTTACCCAGTATAACATTGTGAATAATCGTAAATCACAATCCAAAAGTGTGATTAATATGATATTTTTTTAATCAATTGAGCATATTTAATTTTAAACAAATTTTTTCTAATGCATTGTGGTCTATATTTGAAAAGTCTGTACGACACACCTGCATCTCACCTATTTATGTGTTGTAAATGACTTTGGAAAAAGGGCTTTTTCATTTGCTGCCCACATGGAAAATGATACAGGAGGACTGGAAACTTCTGTTCTGTTAAATGATTTTAAATCCAAGTTGAGAGCTCGAGAGAAAGATTCTTTTGTTTGTAACTGTTTTTAAATCAAATGTTGTTATTTTCGAACTGTAGTTCATGTTTTTTGTTGCCTCTTGGCCAGGACTTCAATGTACAAGAGAAATCTTCATCTCTATGAGGGCTGACACGATTAGTCGACTAATCGACTATTAAAATAGTTGATGACTAATTTAATAGTTGATTAGTTGTTACTTTATATTATATGGAGTCGTAGTAAAGTTGAAAGTTATATTGGCATTCTGATAGCTTTTGGGACTATTTTGGCAATTTTTATTAAGGGTTTTTTAGGCTAATTTGGAGTTTAGCTAAAATTTCAGCTATATGCTAGCTGTTTTGACTAACTTAGGCTTTTTTTTTTTGGCTAATTTAGCATTTAACTAATATTTCAGCTGGCTATCAGCTTCACCGATTTCAGCTATCACTTTCAGCATCTTCAGTTATCGTAACTAGCATCTTCAGCTGCAGACAATGCTAGTGTGAATAT
>NC_050519.1:3055653-3058411 GCF_002922805.2 Oryzias melastigma
AGAAATCTTCATCTCTATGAGGGCTGCCACGATCAGTCGAATAATTGACTATTAAAATAGTCGATGACTAATTTAATAGTCAATTAGTTGTTACTTTATATTATATGGAGTCGTAGTAAAGTTGAAAGTTATATTGGCATTCTGCTAGCTTTTGGGACTATTTTGGCAATTTTTATTAAGGGTTTTTTAGGCTAATTTGGAGTTTAGCTAAAATTTCAGCTACATGCTAGCTGTTTTGGCTAACTTAGGCTTTTTTTTGGCTAATTTAGCATTTAACTAATATTTCAGCTGGCTATCAGCTTCACCGATTTCAGCTATCACTTTCAGCATCTTCAGTTATCGTAACTAGCATCTTCAGCTGCAGATAATGCTAGTGTGAATATATCTAGTTTTGAGTTAGTTTAAAGCTAAAGATGGTTAAGATGTGTGTTTTACATCCACTTTATGCACAACCCCATAAGTCGACTATTAAAATAATCGTTTGAGGTATCACTAATCTCTATGGGACTTCCTGGCTAAATAAAGGTTAATAATAATAATTGTACAAGTGTTTTCTTCAACGTGTCTCCCGCAGCATGCCCATAGATTTAAAAAAAGGGTGTGAACATTTTAAATGGTTCACCGAAAAGTGGACCTTGATATTTGGTGCGTTAGCTGAACAAGATTTTAACGACTAAGACTTTACTGTAACTAAATTTGAGTTCTTGATTAGTCATTTAAATGTGTTTCCTTTGAGGTCGATGAACTATTGTTTTTCCCTTTAAGGAACCACTTTTTAATTTTTTTTTTATGCAATGTCCTATAAAATGTACTCTTTTGGATTCCTGCAGGGATTTTTGGAAAGTTTACGCTGGAGTTTGCGGTGAATGTTCCAGATTCCAATTTCAGGCTTAAAGAAAAAAATAATTCTGGTACTTATAATAACTAAAATTGAAAGAAAAGCTTTAATGAAACACAATCCTGAAATATTTCAAAGTTGTTTCATGTCAGAAGTGGATCAAAAGCAAACCAACTGAAATTAAATAAACTCTATTCCAAATCCGATCAAAAACAGACCAAATCTTCTTTAGGGCCGTTTTTGTTCTCTTTTCCTGTTGTGCATCAGAATCAAAGAATAACAGATTAGAAATCGGCTTTTCACACACATTTAGTAAAACATTTGCATTTGTAAATTTGTCTTGAACTTTAATTTCACATTTTCTGTGAGCTATGGTTTACTTTGCATCTATTATGTTTGCAGTTGATCATTACTCTGTTAGCCGTGGATTAAAAATGCAGCAAACGGATTTGTAGAGTTTAGAAATCGGAGCACGGAGCCTAAAAGTGTTGCTGATATCTATATCGCCTCTTCCACATCCAGCAGAGGAGACAGAAGTGACGGGGTGTAAAAACTCAACGTTAATGAGGATGCGATTGAAATGAAACAATCAGCCACATTTCCAACAAAAGATCCGCCGCATTATGCAAATGATTGAAGCATTCATCCGCTGAAAGGCTGACGGAGCTTTTGTTACTGCAGGAGACAGTCGCACAAAAGCCAAAACCAGGAGGGGAAATGTTCAAACCGCTTCGTTTTCTCTGAAACTCGCTCTGATCTTTTAAGCCTCAGAATGTCTGAACTCGGTTCGGTATTTCGGGATGTAGCGTCAGAGCCGCATGTCAGGTTTTTGAGGGCAATGAGCTCATAAATCACAAGATCTCCCTCTGAGAATAAATGAGGTGAGAAGAAGAATTTTTGGAGCTCTGGGGCATTCGGTGGTACAGGATGTCCAAACGTGTTTCCACACGTTGCTGCCTCGGCTCCCGAAGCAGCAGAGAAAACACAAAGGAGTTAGGTGGGCGGGGCTTGTAACAAACGATTTCCCTTATTAGATCACATTAGCAGAGCTGTGATGAGGAGGCAGGTGTCATCGCAGCTGCAAGGAAGCCAAACAAACCCTGAGAGCTCAAAAGTTTTAGGGGAGGCATGAATTTGGTTTCATTTGAATGTGCTCCTCAACCCCAAGAAGTGGGCCGGTACCGGTCCGTGGGTCTCTTGGTACCGGGCCACAGACAAAAAGTAAACACATGCGCTGACTTAGATTATCTCAGTTTATTTCTGACCCTGAAGGAAGTTTTATTTTGGAAGTCTGTTTACAGCTTCCTTCTAGGTCACATGACTTAAAGCGGCTAGCTGCACGGCTAGCTAAAAAGCTAACAAAAACCAAACAATAAAACGTGTTTGGAAAGTTTCAAAGTTTCAAAATTCGACTTCAAAGAACAATAAAGGTGTTTTTACAGACAAAACTGGGACTCTTTCTCGACGTACAGAATTATTGAGGCTGTTGTTCTCATGTAGCAGAAGAAGCTCTGGCTAAAACGCGCCGACAGATTCTCGACTGTTTCACACACGGGGACAATTCAGTAGGAGACACTGTGGATTCAGGTTGATGGTATTGACACACATATATATATGCAAATAACACTTAAATACGAGTTAGTCATGACTTATTTGACAATTTAAAATAAACTTGTTTGATTCCTGAAGTTATAGTCTATGTGCTGCCCCCTACTGGTCGAAAAGAAATATTATAGTTGAATTTACTGGTGTAAGTCCTGTGTCATGACAGAAGTTTCATGTCATCATGTCATGGAGTAGTGCTCTCCATACTGACGACACAGAGTGACTACGAAAGTTAGCGTCACTGCCAATCACAGATCCAAACCACACCTCCCCCTTTAGATCCAAACCACACCTCCCCCTTTAGATCCAAACCAC